>NW_021703781.1:70589249-70818929 GCF_005190385.1 Monodon monoceros
TTTTTTTTGCGGTACGCGGGCCTCTCACTGTTGTGGCCTCTCCCGTTGCGGAGCACAGGCTCCGGACGCGCAGGCTCAGTGGCCATGGCTCACGGGCCTAGCCGCTCTGCTGCATGTGGGGTCTTCCCGGACCGGGGCACGAACCCGTGTCCCCTGCATCAGCAGGCAGACTCTCAACCACTGCGCCACCAGGGAAGCCCGAGGTAGATACTCTTTTTAATCCCAGTTCCGCAGGTGAGGCTCACAGAGATTCCTCAACTTGTCCAAGGTCACAGCTATTAATGGAAAAGTTGGGATTTGAACCCAGGTCCCAGGGTCTGTTCCCTTTCAATCACCATGTTCCACTATCCCACCTTGGTGTTGAAAAAAATATTAATAAAAGTAGTTAATACTTACTTTGCATGTCTTATTTCCTTGAGTCCCTATCACAAATCTATGAGGTAGGTACCGCTGGTTAATCCCATTTTATAAACGAGGAAACTGAGGCACAGACCATTTAGGAATCCTAGCCAAGTCCCACAGTCAGTAGGAGGCAGAAATATATTTTGAGGTTGATTTTTTTCAGATGGCTTTGAAATGCTAGTATGCCTTAAATTTAATTTGGAAGCCCAGGATGGGTGATAACTATTTCCTAAATCTGGCTTTCATCGATTGTGATGTTCTTCATTTATTTAAAGAAATAAATCAGGAGAATGAACACTGTGGACAGAGAATAATAGTGACCTGATTTGTCTCTTATCGTTGGAAAACCATATCCTGGGATTCACTAATGTGTAACTAGTTGGAAAATGTTAAAGCAAAAGGGTAAGATTTAAAAACAAAATCACACCATTAAGTCTATGTAAATTAGTTCCTCAGTGAAGAAAAAACCCAATGTACTACTGTTTGTGGGCCAGCTAGACGTGTTACAAATGCTGTGGAGTGGGAGTATGTGACAATTTTTTTTTTCATTGAGGGCCCATTAGAAGACACACTCAGGCTGCTTAAACTCCCCCAAACTCGTGAATTGGTTCAATAACAAAATGTATGAATCATTTTAATATGAAGGTACAAGGACATATACTTGAGTAATTTCTGACACTTTTTTTTTTCTTTTTGAAAATGTGTTATATTTAGGATTTACTGTTAGAATTAAAAGTGGATTTGGGGAGGCCAGGGCCTGTGCCTGTTTATTGCTCTTTGTTGTGTACCGGTATACAGAAGGTGCTCAATAAATACTTTTGGGATGAATTATGAACCCAGGAGCACCAGGAAGCTCCTGAGGCTGGCTGTTGGCCAAAGGCTGATGAACAGTTTCAGTCCTAACAGGGATCCTATTAGGATTGTGCTATTGTTACCTCCATTTCACAGATGAGGAAATGGAGGCTTAAAGAGGATAAATAACTTCCCAGCATCCTGTGTCTTCTCAGTTGTTTAAACCAAGCAAGCGAAGATGATTCTTACATGCACTTTTCTGCTCTGTTGGGTCTAGGGCCCACTCCCCTGCTTTGAGTTTGGGAAGGAAGGTATAGGCCTTTGTTTTGTAGGACTATTTATTTGAGTTACTGGTTTCTGCTCCATCACAGGGGCCTGCAAACTAGTTAAGAGCTTTATTCTCAGTGTATCTTGTATATTTTTATTGAGAAAAGGCCGCCAGTATTGTGTTCCTTTGTGCAGATGGTCACAGTGCCCAATAGTGCTGGGGCCCAGGTTGTAGCAGGGGCTATTTATCATTTAGTCCAGGGGTTGCAAACTGTTCAGCCCACACACTATTTTAAAAATCAGAATATTTCACAAAACATTCCTGACTTAAGACTTCTCTTAGAAAACTGGAAGTTCTGGCAATATGAAATAAGAGTTTTTATGTAGCAACGTCTGTTGAGGGCCGGTACTACTGGCAGAATTTAAAAGTTCTGTGTCGAGAAGCAAGAAGAACTACAATCCTGCAGCCTGTGGAATAAAAACCACATTCACAGAAAGATAGACAGGATGAAAAGGCACAGGGCTATGTACCAGATGAAGGAACAAGATAAAACCCCAGAAAAACAGCTAAATGAAGTGGAGATAGGCAACCTTCCAGAAAACAAATTCAGAATAATGATAGTGAAGATGATCCACGACCTTGGAAAAAAAATGGAGGCAAAGATGGAGAACATGCAAGAAACGTTTAACAAAGACCTGGAAGAATTAAAGAACAAAAAAACAGAGATGAACAATACAATAACTGAAATGAAAACTATACTAGAAGGAATCAATAGCAGAATAACTGAGGCAGAAGAATGGATAAGTGACCTGGAAGACAGAATGGTGGAATTCACTGCTGCGGAACAGAATAAAGAAAAAAGAATGAAAAGAAATGAAGACAGCCTAAGAGACCTCTGGGACAACATTAAACGCAACAACATTCACATGATAGGGGTCCCAGAAGGAGAAGAGAGAGAGAAAGGACCTGAGAAAATATTTGAAGAGATTATAGTCGAAAACTTCCCCCACATGGGAAAGGAAAATAGCCACCCAAGTCCAGGAAGCGCAGAGAGTCCCATACAGGATAAACCCAAGGAAAAACACGCCAAGACACAAAGTAATCAAACTGGCAAAAATTAAAGACAAAGAAAAATTATTGAAAGCAGCGAGGGAAAAACGACAAATAATATACAAGGGAACTCCCATAAGGTTAACAGCTGATTTCTCAGCAGAAACTCTACAAGCCAGAAGGCAGTGGCATGATATACTTAAAGTGATGAAAGGGAAGAACCTACAACCAAGATTACTCTACCCGGCAAGGGTCTCATTCGGATTCGATGGAGAAATCAAAAGCTTTACAGACAAGCAAAAGCTAAAAGAATTCAGCACCACCAAACCAGCTCTACAACAAATGCTAAAGGAACTTCTCTAAGTGAGAAACACTAGGGAAGAAAAGGACCTTCAAAAAGAAACCCAAAACGATTAATAAAATGGTCATAGGAACATACGTATCGATAATTACCTTAAATGTGAATGGATTAAATGCTCCAACCCAAAGACACAGGCTTGCGGAATGGATACAAAAACAAGACCCATCTATATGCTGTCTACAAGAGACCCACTTCTGACCTAAGGACACATACAGACTGAAAGTGAGGGGATGGATAAAGATATTCCATGCCAGTGGAAATCAAAAGAAAACTGGAGTAGCAATACTCATGTCAGATAAAATAGACTTTAAAATAAAGAATGTTACAAGAGACAAGGAAGGACATTACATAACAATCAAGGGATCAATCAAAGAAGAAGATATAACAATTATAAACATATATGCACCCAACGTAGGAGCACCTCAATACATAAGGTAACTGCTAACAGCTATAAAAGAGGAAATCGACAGTAACACAATCATAGTGGGGGACTTTAACACCTCACTTACACCAATGGACAGATCATCCAAACAGAAAATTAATATGGAAACACAAGCTTTAAATGACACAAAAGACCAGATAGATTTAATTGATACTTATAGGACATTCCATCCAGAAACAGCAGATTACACTTTCTTCTCAAGTGCGCACAGAACATTCTCCAGGATAGATCACATCTTGGGTCACAAATCAAGCCACAGTAAATTTAAGAAAAATGAAATCATATCAAGCATCTTTTCTGACCACAATGCTATGAGATTAGAAATGAATTACAGGGAAAGAAACGTAAAAAACACAAACACATGGAGGCTAAACAATACGTTACTAAATAACCAAGAGATCACTGAAGAAATCAAAGAGGAAATCAAAAAATACCTAGAGACAAATGACAATGAAAACATGACACTCCAAAACCTATGGGAGGCAGAAAAAACTGTTCTAAGAGGGAAGTTTATAGCTATACAAGCCTACCTCAAGAAACAAGAAAAATCTCAAATAAACAATCTAACCTTACACCTGAAGGAACTAGAGAAAGAATAAACAAAACCCAGAGTTAGCAGAAGGAAAGAAATCATCAAGATTAGAACAGAAATAAATGAAATAGAAACAAAGAAAACAATAGCAAGGATCAATAAAACTAAAAGCTGGTTCTTGGAGAAGATAAAACAAAATTGATAAACCATTAGCCAGACTCATCAAGAAAAAGAGGGAGAGAACTCAAATCAATAAAATTAGAAATGAAAAAGGAGAAGTTACAACAGACAACGCAGAAATACAAAGTGTCCTAAGGAGACTACTACAAGCAACTCTATGCCAATAAAATGGACAACCTGGAAGAAATGGACAAATTCTTAGAAAGGTATAATGTTCTAAGACTCTACCAGGAAGACATAGAAAATATGAACAGACCAATCACAAGTAATGAAATTGAAACTGTGATTAAAAATCTTCCAACAAACAGAAGTCCAGGACCACATGGTTTCACAGGTGAGTTCTATCAAACATTTAGAGAAGAGCTAACACCCATCCTTCTCACACTCTTCCAAAAAATTGCAGGGGAAGGAACACTCCCAAACTCATTCTATGAGGCCACCATCACCCTGATACCAAAACCAGACAAAGATACTACAAAAAAAGAAAATTACAGACCAATATCACTGATGAATATAGATGTAAATATCCTCAACAAAATACTAGCAAACAGAATCCAACAACACATTAAAAGAATCATACACCATGATCAAGTGGGATTTATCCCAGGGATGCAAGGATTCTTCAATATACCATAAATCAATGTGATAAACCATATTAACAAATTGAAGAATAACAACCATATGATCATCTCAATAGATGCAGAAAAAGCTTTTGACAAAATTCAACACCCATTTATGATAAAAACTCTCCAGAAAGTGGGCATAGAGGGAACCTACCTCAACATAATAAAGGTCATATACGACATCATTCTCAATGGTGAAAAACTGAAAGCATTTCCTCTAAGATCAGGAACAAGACAAGGATGTCCACTGTCACCACTATTATTCAGCATAGTTTTGGAAGTCCTAGCCACAGCAATCAGAGAAGAAAAAGAAATAAAAGGAATACAAATTGGAAAAGAAGAAGTAAAACTGTCACTGTTTGCGATGACATGATACTATACGTAGAGAATCCTAAAGATGCCAGCAGAAAACTACTAGAGCTACTCAAGAATTTGGTAAAGTTGCAGGATACAAAATTAATGCACAGAAATCTCTTGCATTCCTATACACTAATGATGAAAAATCTGAAAGAGAAATTAAGGAAACACTCCCATTTACCATTGCAACAAAAAGAATAAAATACCTAGGAATAAACCTACCTAAGGAGACAAAAGACCTGTATGCAGAAAACTGTAAGACACTGATGAAAGAACTTAAAGATGATACCAACAGATGGAGAGATATACCATGTTCTTGGATTGGAAGAATCAATATTGTGAAAATGACTCTACTACCCAAAGCAATCTACAGATTCAATGCAGTCCCTATCAAATTACCAATAGCATTTTTTACGGAACTAGAACAAAAAAATCTTAAAATTTGCATGGAAACACAAAAGACCCCGAATAGCCAAAGCAGTCTTGAGGGAAAAGAACGGAGCTGGAGAAATCAGACTTCCTGAGTTCAGACTATACTACAATGCTACAGTAATCAAGACAATATGGTACTGGCACAAAAACAGAAACATAGATCAATGGAACAAGATAGAAAGCCCAGAGATAAACCCACGCACCTATGGTCAACTAATCTATGACAAAGAAGTAAGGATATACAATGGAGAAAAGACAGTCTCTTCAATAAGTGGTGCTGGGAAAACTGGACAGCTACATGTAAAAGAATGAAATTAGAACAATCCCTAACACCATACACAAAAATGAACTCAAAATGGATTAGAGACCTAAGTGTAAGACCAGACACTATAAAACTCTTAGAGGAAAACATAGGAAGAACACTCTTTGACATAAATCACAGCAAGATCTTTTTTGATCCACCTCCTAGAGTAATGGAGATAAAAACAAAAATAAACAAATGGGACTTAATGAAACTTGAAAGCTTTTGCACAGCAAAGGAAACCATAAACAAGACGAAAAGACAACCCTCAAAATGGGAGAAAGTATTTGCAAATGAATCAACGGACAAAGGATTAATCTCCAAAATATATAAACAGCTCATGCAGCTCAATATTAAAAAAAAAACAACCCAATCCAAAAATGGGCAGAAGACCTAAATAGACATTTCTCCAAAGAAGACCTACAGATGGCGAAGAAGCACATGAAAAGCTGCTCAACATCACTAATTATTAGAGAAATGCAAATCAAAACTACAATGTGGTATCACCTCACACCAGTTAGAATGGGCATCATCAGAAAATCTACAAACAACAAATGCTGGAGAGGGTGTGGAGAAAAGGGAACCCTCTTGCACTGTTGGTGGGAATGTAAATTGATGCAGCCACTATGGAGAACAGTATGGAGGTTCCTTAAAAAAACTAAAAATTGAATTACCATATGATTCAGCAATCCCACTACTGGGCATATACCCAGTGAAAACCATAATTCAAAAAGACACATGCACCCCAATGTTCATTGCAGCATTGTTTACAATAGCCAGGTCATGGAAACAACCTACATGCCCACCGACAGACGAATGGATAAAGAAGATGTGGTACATATATACAATGGAATATTACTCAGCCATAAAAAGGAACGAAATTGGGTCATTTGTAGAGACGTGCATGCATCTGGAGACTGTCATACAGAGTGAAGTAAGTCAGAAAGAGAAAAACAAATATTGTATGTTAGCGCATATATGTGGAACCTAGAAAAATGGTACAGATGAACCATTTGCAGGGCAGAAATTGAGACACAGAAGTAGAGAACAAATGTATCGACGCCAAGGGTGGAAAGCTGTGGGTGGGTGGGGGTGGTGGTGTGATGAATTGGGCGATTGGGATTGACATGTATACACTGATGTGTATAAAATTGATGACTAAGGGGCTTCCCTGGTGGCGCAGTGGTTGAGAGTCCGCCTGCCGATGCAGGGGACGCGGGTTCGTGCCCCGCTCCGGGAAGATCCCACATGACGCGGAGCGGCTGGGCCCGTCAGCCATGGCCGCTGAGCCTGCACGTCCAGAGCCTGTGCCCCGCAACGGGAGAGGCCACAAAAGTGAGAGGCCCACGTACCGTAAAAAAAAAAAAAAAAAATTGATGACTAATAAGGACCTGCTGTATAAAAAAATAAATAAAATTCAAAAATAAAAAAAAATGAAAACTGGAAGTTTTGGCAATATGAAATAAGAGTTTTTATGTAGCAACATCTGTCTACAGTTGTATATTGGTTGTCTATTTTGGGGCAGGGTTTCAGGCTCTACATTTCACCATAGACCCCACTATTCCCTCTTGCCTCATACCAAGTCCCCTTTACTCAGTTATGTCACCTGACCAACCCCCAGTTTGGGACCCCTGTCCTTTTCCATAATATATTTGCCTTGAAAACTTTAAGTTATATAATAAAAACAAGTTCTTTTTTTTTTTTTTTAAAAAAAGCAGTTTTGCAGGCACAGGGTTCACTTAAAACATAATTTCAGCAGGCACAGATATTGTTCATTTAATGCTGAGAACTGGCAAGAACCCTGTATGAATACTTAGCAGTCGGAATGTGTTGGAGTGAAGGCCATGGCAGGCATTATCTGGAGTCTCCAGTATACTGAATGGAAGGGCTTTCTTCAAGGAAACAAAAAGTAACACACAAAGCTAAGTGACAGCAGCAGTGTTCAAGGGGAAGACCCTTAAACTTCTGGGATACTGAAGGAGGTGGGGAGCCGGGGAAGGCAGGTGGAAGGGGAGAGACCCTCCCATCAGCTTCTCCCACTCCCCATGGGAACATTCCACGACAAAGGAAATGGAAGCAAGTGAGCTGGGAAATACCCAAGCTGAAGCTCCAAGGATGCTGTTTACAAGTTCTTACAGGAAAGACTATTATGGGCGAGCTCTAAATGGGTTGTCTGTCTGTCAAGGGAAGAGAGGCTGGGGTGGGGGAGGGCTGGAGTTAAGATGGAAATGGCTCAAGCACTGAATCTTGCATTTCCTGTCTTTCCATTTGCAATCTGCCTGGGGATTAAAAGGCCAGGAGGGGAGCCTGCTGAGCTGGGGAGGAAGGGGGATGTGTGTGTGTGTGTGTGTGTGTGTGTGTTTATTGCTTTCCTGGGTGGAGGGTGAACTGGAAGGAGAGGTGCCTAGCCCATCACAGTGAAAATTTGGACTAGCTCACCCTGGGGAGGTGGCACGATTTCCTCTGAAGTTTTAAAATAAAGGGCAGAGATTCGATTCCATCTGGAATGATGGGTGTGGCCATGCCTGGCGGCTGGGATGGACACAGTGATCCTCCCAGCCCTCTTTGTTCTGGAATTAGACACCCCACTCCTCAGCGCCTGAGAAAATTCGGGGACTACAAAGGTTTAGTCTCAGCACATTAGAATTACTGCTAGAAAATAAAGATCCTTAAAGCTGGATCCTTTGGCTTCTTGGGCAGCAAACAGAGAAACACCTCCCTTCTGTTAGACACTCAAGCTCCAGTGTCATAGAGCAGAGTGAAGAGAATCTTCTTCTTTATTTAAAAGTGGACTGCATGGCGGTTGACTATTCCAGGGCCCGACATTAAATAACCGAATGCAGTTTGCTGTCTGGAAGTGGTTCGCCACGTTCTCCTGGGCCCCGTCGAGAAGTGGTGACCCCTGCAAAGAAGGGTGATAATGTGGCCAGTGTTAGGATTCATAGTGTCCCCTTTCATTCTTAAAAGGGTCCCTGTTTGGACAATAAGTTACATAGTCACTTTACCGTGAAAGAGCAGAAGACACTCAGTAGAAAACTTTGTTTGGGGAGGCAGTGTTGAAACCAAGCCATTTGAAAAACATGATTTTCCACTTAAAAATATATATAGGGCTTCCCTGGTGGCGCAGTGGTTAAGAATCTGCCTGCCAGTGCAGGGGACACGGGTTCGAGCCCTGGTCCGGGAAGATCCCACATGCCGTGGAGCAAGTCAGCCCATGCGCCACAACTACTGAGCCTGCACTCTAGAGCCTGTGAGCCACAACTACTGAGCCCGTGCGCCTAGAGCCCATGCTCCGCAACAAGAGAAGCCACCTAATGAGAAGCCCACGAACCGCAACGAAGAGTAGCCCTGCTCGCCGCAACTAGAGAGAGCCCGTGCGCAGCAACGAAGACCCAACGCAGCCCCCCCCCCGCCAAAAAAATATATATATATTTATTTCTTTTTTGTAAAATCTAAATGATGTCTGCAACCTTCAGAGCCTGACTTCTTGCTCGAAAGAGAGGAAGGAAGTTTTGTTATTGAGAAAGCTCATTGACTAAAACCAAACAGAAAAACAAACAAACAAATAAAAAACAAAAATCCCCAAGGAGAATGAAGTAAAGGAACCTGGAGCTTCCTCATCAGAGGCCCGAACCATGCAGGGGCTGTGGGGGCTGAAAGGGGGCTTGTAGCAGCCTTCTGTCCACGTGGGCAGACGCCTCAGAAGCAGGGCCTTCTGTCCACATGGGCAGACCCCTCGGAAGCAGGGTTTTGAAAGGAAAGAGGATGCAGAGAGGTTCATGACTTGATGCTGGCCAGCTGGAACATCCAGGATGCAGATGCCCAGGCCACAGGGCCCTGAGGTCAGAGGGAGCAGGCTGGTGCCAGACTCTTAGCCCTTTGCTGGGGCCACTGGTCCATCTGTGACCACGGTTGATTGCAAGAGTGTGGGTTAGGGGTTGAAAAACATCTGGGCTCTAGACACTTCTGTTAAAAGATAAACTGAGGGATATTAAAATTTTTAAGGGTTTATTGGAGCAGAAATCAGTTCCTATCGGGCAGTGCCAAACCAGAAGCAGTTAGGAGTGTTCCACTGACTGGGGGCTGGGGGGACTTATATAGAGAAACTGCGAAAGCAAAGAAAGGAAATGATTCAGTTGACTGAAGTGTAAAGCCCAGTTGGCTCTTTGTGATTGGTTGTCCTTAGCCTTTTAATTTCGTAACCTCGAAGCACTTACAGGCTTAGATTTTGGTTGGCTTATGTAGGCTGCCTCAGCCTAACCATCTCCTTCTTAATTAATGCAACACCAAAAAAGACAAAAGGACTTCCCTGGCGGTCCAGTGGTTAGGACTCTGCACTTCGACTGCAGGGGGCACAGGTTCGATCCCTGGTCAGGGAAATAAGATCCCGCATGACGCGCAGCGTGGCCAAAAAAATAAATGCAGCACTTCCTAGGTGGGGTGACCTATACCGAATCATTCTCTTGGTTTCCTCACCTATAAACTAGGGATGGTACCACCACCTATTTCCAGGGCTTCTGTGAGAACAAATGGAGGAGGGCAAAGCTGGGCTGGACCATGCCAACCTGAGGGGTTGGCCTGTGGTCCGTTTGTGGTCACAAGGAGGGCTCTTTCCTGTGGGCAAAAGGGAGTAGTAACCCTCGAGCAACTTCGCTTTAGGGACATGTGACAGGTGGTCTACAGTGCGCTCTCTTCCCAGCCCTGTCAGCTGCTGACAGGTCCAATGAGCCTTCGCCAAAATGTAGCTTTTCCTAACACGGGTCTTTCTTCAAATTCTGTCCTACACTGCTGACCACAAACTTCTCTGGGAGCGTCTTTTGCCAGAATGAAGCTGGCATAACTGTAGAAAGAGGCAGTGTTACATATACATGATTGTGAAAAATGCTGTAGTGACTGGCACTTAGGAAATATTCATTCATTCATTTAATTTATCCACCAACAAACAGGCACTGAGCCCTGCTCTGGTACCAGGCACTGGGGCGACTGCGGTAGCCTGGCAGACATGGTCTCTGCCTTGATCTGGAACTTGCCTCCTTGAGGGAAAAGCTTGCAAATAACACAAGTAACTTACCCTCTGTTAAAGAAAAAAATAAAGACTAAGAGACCAAAGATTGAGCACTAAGTGGGAAAGTTTTACTGCTTAGTGGGGAATCCGACAGCGTGGAGTCTTGGATGTGGGGGACAAGGTCTAGGCAGGGGAAGGGTTGCTGTCGGGCTTTCATAGCTAAACACCCACAGGCTGTAACTCATTGACACTAGGAAGATAGCCTCATTAGCATTGGTGCCCAGGCAATACCTGGGCTTGTTGGTTAGGTGGGCACCTGGCTGATTGGAGGTGGTCTCCTGCATGACAGGGGCTGCCCATGGCATCATGGTACTCTGCCGGTTGTGTCTTGTGCCGTGTGCAAGATTTGCCGAGTCTGGATTATGGCACCCAGTGGGGTCTGTGTTGTAGCAGTAGGCTGGGTAGCCAGGTCAGGTTTGTCCCATCTAATGGGTTATATACCCATTAAAGGTGAAAATTCTTAAGATAATGCAGAAACATGGAAAATAATCTGTGAACTCTTAACTGCAAGGAGTAGAACATGAAAAGATCACAACTGCAGTACTCAGAAATCCTTGGGTAGCAAGTGACAGAAATGCAAATCTAACTAGCTTAAACAAAAATGAGAATTTGTGGCCTCATGTGTCTGGGAATCTAGGGTATTGTTGGATTTCTGGGTCCAGGATTCAAACAATGTCCCTGGGGTTCTTTCTGTCCCTCGCAGCTCTGCTGGTCTCTCCTCCACTTAATTCTTGGCTGCTCAGGGGGTCCCATAGCAGCCCTCTTAGCAACCCCAGTGCAAAGAGAGCATCTTTTCGGAAAAGCAGCCGGAAAGTCCTGGAAGATACACTTTTTGGTAGCACGATATCTCTTGCCTGTCTGATGCCTGGAGTGGAGGGAAGGAATGATGGCAGGGGGTCAGGTTGAATGGCTGTCGGAGGAGGGGAGGAAGGAGGGCCACAAAGTGAAAACCACGACTGTCCACCCCAACTGTGTAAGAATAGGCACCTCCTGGTAGTGCCAGAGACTCCTCAGTAACTTGTAGTCCTGGGTGGTAGGAGCTTGGGTTTTAAAGTTGTTTCCAGTCACAAAAATCACAGTGTTTAAAGAGAACAGTCTGACTCAGAATTGTCCTTCCTGTTACATTATGGTTGGGGCCAAAATAGACATTTGCGTTTAAGCCTTGATCCTGTATACCAGGGTTTAGCAAACCTTTTCTGAAAAGGGCAGATAGTAAATATTTTAGGCTTGTGGCCTGGGTGGCCTCTGTGGTACTACTGAACTTGACCATGGTAGCTTGAAAGCAGCCATAGCCTATGCCTAAACAAATGGACGTGGGCCAGATTTGGCCCACAGGCATTATCTTGCTGACTCCTCATATAGATGTCTGAAAATCTTGTATTCAAATAGGCCATAAAACACTGCTCTGAAGTAAACTGTATGTTTGCAAACCACATATCTGATAAGAGATTAATATCCCCCCAAAATAAGGGACTCCTAGAACTCAATAGCAAAAAACCAAATAACCCAATTAAAAAAAAGGCAAAGGACTTGAACAGACATTTCTCCAAAGAAGACATACAAATGGCTGACAAGTATATGAAAAGATACTCAACATCTCTAATCATCAGGGGAGTGCAAATCAGAGCCACAGTGAGATAATACTTCACACCCGTTAGGATGGCCGTTGTCAAAAAACAAAAAACAAAAAGTGTTGGCGAGGGTGTGGAGAAACTGGAACCCCTGTGCCCTGTTGATGGGAATGTAAAACAGTGCAGCTGCTGCGGGAAACAGTATGGAGGGTCCTCAAAATACTAAAAATAGAACTACCATATGATAGCAATTCCACTTCTGGGTATTTATCAAAAAGAATTGAAATCAGGATCTCAAAGAGATGTTTGCACACCCATGTTCATTGCAGCATTATTCACTATAGCAAAGAGATGGAAACAACCTAAATGTCCTTTGACAGATGAATGGATTAAGAAAATGTGGTGCGCGCGCGCGCGCGCGCGCACACACACACACACACACACACACACACACACAGTGGTATATTATTCAGCCTTAAAAAAGAAGGAAATCCTGCCACATGCGACAGACAACGTGGATGAATCTTGAGAACGTTATGCTAAGTGAAATAAGCTCTTCACAGAAGGACAAACACTGTATGATTCCACTTATATGAGGAAACTGAAATAGTCAAACTGATAGAAGCAGAAAGTAGAATGGTTACCATGAGCTGGAGGGGAGGAGGGCAATGTGGAGTTGCTGTTTAATAGGTATAGGGTTTCAGTTATGCAAGAATAATTCTAGAGATCTGCTGTACACATTGTGCCTATAGTTAACAATAAACAATACTGTATCGTGCATTTAAAAGTGTAAGAGGGTAGGGACTTCCCTAGTGGTCCAGGGGCTAAGACTCTGCGCTCCCAATGCAGTGGGCCCGGGTTCGATCCCTGGTCAGGGAACTAGATCCCACATGCGGCAACTAAGAGTTCACATGCCGCAACTAAATATCCCGCACGTGGCAACGAAGATCCTGTGTGCCGCCGCTAAGACCTGGCGCAGCCAAAAAAAAAAAAAAAAAATAGTGCCACAATGAAGGTTGGGGTGAATGTGTCTTTAAAACAAGAGTAAGAGGGTAAACATCATAAAAAAAAAACAAAACTATATCGGGGCTTCCCTGGTGGCACAGTGGTTGAGAGTCTGCCTGCCGATTCAGGGGGCATGGGTTCATGCCCCGGTCCGGGAAGATCCCACATAACATGGAGCGGCTGGGCACGTGAGCCATGGCCGCTGAGCCTGCGCGTCCGGAGCCTGTGCTCCACAACGGGAGAGGCCACAACAGTGAGAGGCTTGCGTACCGCAAAAACAACAACAACAACAAAACTATATACCTAAAGTAAATTGTATAACAGTTTATTTTCTGTTCCTAATGTGGTGGGAGAACATTTGGAAAACATAAAATTGATCCCACCACAAAAGCAAGGAACTAGAATTGCCCTGTTCAAAGGGGGCAAGTGATGATCCATCACAGATCAGTCAGCTGAAGAAATCAGTCATGGCCACATCGGAAGAGATGATGTCTGAAGGCTGCAAGATGGCTGGCTGGGTTCAAATGCTGGCTAGGATAGCTCTTCTTGCCAGTTTTAGCAATTCATACAGTTGTGTCACGGATTTGAGACTAGCATGGCATGCCTAGTTGAGGTTTAAAGGTCCCTCCTGGACCCTCCAAGCCAGGTGTTGCTCAGGATTAAAAACATTCATTGTTTGGTCAACCGAAGGCCCTCACAGCTCTGATGAGAATGTCACCTGCGAAGGACTGGGCTCCTCCCAGGTTTGCATTTTAGCACCATCAGAGTCTGCTTCGGCAGCTGTTGTTTTAATGGGCACAGAGGGAGTGGCTGAGGGCCTCATGGGGGTCTGTTCCAGATGAGAAAAGTCTGGGGTCCTGGGGTCAGAGTGGGATCTTGGACCTTCTTACGTTCCGCAGATGTGATTGCATGGCACGCAGAGGCAACCTGGAGTGCAGAGTCCATGTGACCGTCTCGGGGCATCCACTCCACGCCTCCTACCCGGGCCAGTGAAAGGCGGAAACTCTGAGAACATTCCACTTGAATAAGATGCGTTTAATAAGAACAATGGGAAATGGTAAACCTGGCTTGGGGAAAGGGAATGTGCTCTTTCATGTAAAACAAACCAAAAATGTGACTGTGGGAAGCATCCAAAAAATAAGATGACCTGGAGGCTGGATTTAAAAATTGGCACTGGGGGAAATCTCGTTTCCCCAGTCGATGACTCCCCCTTTAGCTGTGCTCATGCCAGTGGAGCAAACCAAAATAACTTCATAAATTAAAGTTTATGCAGGGAAGAAAGCTAGGCCTGGACTATCACACACCAGATGAAAACCTTGACAGCTTTGTTTACAACTGACATCCTTGGTTTGAAGGTTAATGGTGTCTAGAGAAGGTTAGGTTGTACACATGTGCAATTTAAAAAATCACTATTGATAGAGAGAGACATAGCTGTGTTTACTTACTATAGTTTATGCCACCTTTGTTGGCTTGTTTGTTTTCCCTTCTGGAAAGAATGTCTTTGTCCTTCAGTAATTAATTATAACCAGCTTTTGTTTAGATCCAAGTACATGGAAACTGCTCAGAGAGCTCAAAGTATGTCAGTAGTGCCTTGTAACTAGGACCTCAATTTTTTTTTCCTTTCATTATGCAAGAAGTAGAAGGATGCATTTGGGATGTAAATGGTTCAAATTACAGAGCAGCATACATTCACAGGAGAGCTCAAAACTCCCCTCACCGTCACCAACCCGCCGCCCTCACTGCCCATGAGGTTTCCTGTTCTTTCTAGAACTGTTTCTTTATGTTCACTGTTTATATGTCCACCAATAAGTGTGTATTTATGTATACATAATATACACAATTACTTTTATTTTTAATACACGTATGGGATCATGATGTATATATTGACGGACAACTTGCTTTTTTCACTTCACGTGTCCAGATCTGCTGCTGGTCAGTCCATGTGTGCATGACTTTTAATGCTGCAACACATCTCATAATATGCATGCGTAACTTATTGAACCATTTATATATCCTTCCTTTTGCTGTTAAATGAAGTAATGAAGGCATGACATCACGACTGCCTTCTGGAGCTAGACTGCCTGGCTTTGAAATGGGACTTCACTTGAGGGGTTGGGGGTCAGGGGTGTACGACCCAGGGCGGGGTTGGCAAACTGCAGCCCTCTGGCCAGATCTGCCCTCCTCATGTTTTTGTATGGCCCATGAGGCAAGAATGATTTTCTTATTTTCAAATGGTTGAAAAAGAAAATCAAAAGATAAATGTTTCCTGATATATGAAAATATTTTGAGATTCAAAATTCAGTGTCCATAAATAAAGTTTTGTTGGAATACAGCCATGCTCATGTGTTTACTGTTGTCTGGGGCTGCTTTCATGATGCAACAGCAGAGTTGAATAGTTGTGACAGCAACCATCTGGTCCACCTAAAATATTTACCATCTGGCCTCTTACTGAAAACATTTGTTGACCCCTGACCTAGGGCAAATTACTAAGCTCTCCATGTCTCCACTTTCTATACCGTAAAATAAAGATAATAATAAAACCTACTTTGTTCAAATACAGTTAAAAAAAAAAACAAAAAAACAAGACCTACTTTGTAGGGTGAAGTTACTTACCTATATCAAATAAATATCACATGTAGATTATACCAGATTATAATGTGTCAAATGTATGTGTATAAATTACATGTGAAACATTTAGAACTCTTTAAATGCTTCATAAAGGTTGGCTACTATTATACCATCATTATTATCATTATCATATCTCTGTGCACGTGTGCAGGGACATTGCAGACACCGGAAGTGGACTTGATGGTGGAGGGATGTTGGTGAGTGCTACCAAATTGCTTTCCAGAACAGCTTTACCAATTTTTGCTCCCAGGAGTCCCTGCCGTCCCACATTTCTGACCAGCTGGATAGGGACTCACGGAGTAGATTAAAAAAAACCGAGTCTGTGAAGAGTTGGGTCCTTTTGGGCTCCAAACACACTCTTGAGAGGCAGAATTTCCCCTCTGAGTGCTGTGCCCAGATCTCTGGGTCGACCGTGCCTGGAAAGGTGTCCCCTCCAATCAGCATGAACTCACAGTTGTTGAGTGAGGGCCTCCTCTGTGCTGAGCCCTGGGCCTGTACATTCTCATTTTAAGTTTTCACAGCCACCTCTATTTTCCAGATGAAAACTGAGGGGCTCAGAGAAATTAACTTGCACAAGGTTCACAAAACTTTTGATGTCACTCCCTTACTTCCAGGAAGGGATAAGGAGGTGTCAGACTCTCCATCCGCTCCCCTCACTTTCCCAAATCAGCATCTTGATAACTGGGTACGAGCTACGTGGAAAATTGGCAGTGAGCTTCAAAGGGAGTGGCTTAGTCACGGCCGAGTTTATCTCCTCCCGTTCTAAGTAAAGAGAATTTGTCATAGCATACGTTACTATATTTTTCATGCCCCAGTGTCACACTTTGTGCTGCTCAGTCATGCTGGGAATGATGCAGTTCTAATAGATAACCCCCCGTTGGGTAAAATGTCTATTTTTAGGCGTCTCCCGGCGCTCCTGTGAGGGGCCTTTGCAATAGCATTTCTCATGTTCCATCAGCGGTCTGCAAAAACATGAAGCAAATTTACCCGGATATTGTTGACCTTGTACATGAGGGGAAGAATGTTTCTGGTTTTGTGTGTGTTTTCACTGACGAACATTTGCATTCTTTCCTTCTTCACTTCTTATTTTTTCTCATACTGACATTAAGAAACAACAGAACGCCACTTACCCCACAATTTAAAACTTGGGATCTTAACCTGTACAGACAGTTGTTCTCCATGAGGAATGTGAAACATTTGACAGAATTTCCTGAAGGAATGAAGAGCCACAATCCCTTGATTAAAACCACGTTACAACAGAAATCAGGCCATATCCGAAAGCCCCTGGCAGAGGGCTGCTTATTTGATCAAATGAAAAAGGTAGCACAAGTTGGATGCTTGTGGCATCACCAGGGCCTTTCTGTGATGCTTAAACTTTTTAAAGAACGTACTGAGAACTTCCTCTTAAAGCTGTCTCTGCTCTGAGTTATTTTCGCAAAGGCTGGCCTTCCTTCCTGCATCCCAGTGCCTGATAGTCATGGTAATAGATGAAAAGCCCAAACTTCCATTCTGACAGGCTGTGAACTTTTATCTGAAGGTGTAATTGTCAGGCTCCCCGTGTTCTTTTCTTGCTGTGGATGATGAAAGGGGCCTGGGGAAAAGTAAAAGAAAAAGCCTTCCAGAAGGTATGTGCCTAAAGCAGGGTTTGTCAGCCTTATCAGTATTGACATTTGGGGCTAGATAAGCCTTTATTGTGGGGTTGTCCTGTGCACTGGAGGGTGTTTTGTTTGTTTTTTTTTAAAAATTATTTATTTATTTGTGGCTGTGTTGGGTTTTCATTTCTGTGCGAGGGCTTTCTCTAGTTGTGGCAAGCGGGGGGCCACTCTTCATCGCGGTGCGCGGGCCTCTCACTGTCGCGGAGCACAAGCTCCAGACGTGCAGGCTCAGTAGTTGTGGCTCATGGGCCCAATTGCTCCGCGGCATGTGGGATCCTCCCAGACCAGGGCTCGAACCCATGTCCCCTGCATCAGTAGGCAGATTCTCAGCCACTGCGCCACCAGGGAAGTCCTGGAGGGTGTTTTTAACAGCATCCCTAGATGCTAGTAACACTCCTGTAGTTACGACAGCCAAAAATGACTCCACACACTGCCAGGTGTCCCAGTGTTGAGAGCCACTGGCCTTGATCTTGGTGGTCTTGAACTTGCATCCTGCTCCTTTGCCCTGTGCATCTCCCACTTGCAGCTCTCCCATGAACAGGAACCTGTTTTCTTCATCCTAGCCTAACTGCCTTGAGACAGTGCTACATCTGGACAGGTGTGCCAAGCTCGCCCCGGCCCGGGAACCTGGAATAAGGCGTTTTGCTTGAGGTGCTGCAGCCAGCACTCTCCCCGGCAGGTCCCTGTCGCTGCTTGTGCTGCAAGGTATGCTGATGGGCAGGTGTGTCAGTAGTAAGACCGTGTGTGGAAGGGAAACTATCTGGTCGGTGTGGGGTGGAGCCTGGCAGCCCCAGCTTCTGGTCCTCATGGCGGGGGCAACTGATGGATCACCACGCTCTGATCCCTGGCAGCTCAGGCCTGTGATAGACAAGAGAGCTGCCCTGCTGTTTCCCCTTTTGGAATCTGAGGGCAGAGATGGTGAAACTCCTGGGAGAGGCTCAGCTGGATCCCAGTGAGCGGGAACACAGCCCTTTCCCAGGGCCGAGGGGCGGGAGGTTCTATGAGTGCCTCTCTCTGGGACATATGGCTCCACCGGCCCCCAGAGCACCCAGACACCTGGGTGCAGTGGCTACACTGGGGCGCTGGGGGAAGAGCACTGGTCCAGGAGTCACGTGGCCTGAGTTTGGTTTCCATTCTACTCCGAGTAGCAGTGTGACCTTAGGCAAATAGAGTCCTCCCTCTGTCCTCATGTTTCCCATAAAGCCACCTTCCTGTGTTCCTGTAGAACATTCTTCACTTCTGTTTTCTCCTGACTTACAGGCAAAGGTGGGATTGTTGACAGGTGGAATTGTGGCCTTATTGAGTTTGCTTTTAGTTGTGAGTTGCTGACTAGTGGGGTTCAGTGAGGGGCTTGGGGGGGCCCATTCATTGTTTTTTCCCTCATGTTTATGGGGTCTTGGAGGAGAGCCCAATAAATAGCCTTTCTCTTTCCTGAAGAAATTGAGAGATGAGACCCTGGTTGCGGGTTTGAACTTTGGAACTTGTCCAGATTTATTTATCAAGTAAGTCATCTTCTTCCCCTGGAGCCAGTAAATCAAGTGTCCCAAAGGCCAGGAGTTTTTAGGGAAAGTGTTGGACACTGGAGGGCAAGGGTCATGGTCAGTGTGGACTGTGAAGGCCCTGTCCTATGCCCGGTAGGGGATGCTGGCCTGGCTTTCCTTGACCATCTCATTGCTCCAGGCTGGTTTCAGACCCTGGCTGTCCTGACCTGCTGGTGAGGGAGTACTGCTGTCATGTCCTTCTGAGCCTGGAGACAGCTCAGTGGTGACAGCCCAGGGACGACGCAGTGGTGTCCACACCACCCAGTGCCCCTCTGAGCTCAGTGGTAGAGCTCAGTAGTAGAGTAGATTACATCGGCCCTTGGTGGAATTCCCAAATTCCAAGGAAGAGCGTGGGGGATTGGGCCAACCGTGAACTATCTCAGGTTCTGGGTTGCATCAGAAAACCTGCCACACCAGGTCGCTGATGTCTGCTTCTCTCGGCGTCATGGTCTCCACAGCCCCCGGACCCTGCCTTTGGAGGCCTGTGGAGGAGCGGGACAAGCCTGCACTCTGTGTTCCCCCTTTAACTGGAAGCTTGGAGTCCTCGATGCAGCTGCTCTGTTTTATGTGTCCCATTGACTGAGTCCAAGCTCTGCGTGAGCCTGGTCCCTGAAGTGTGATGTGTGGCCTCTCCAAGGCTGGACCAGCATCCCGGCTCTGTCCCTGACACACACCCAGCTTGTTTGGAGGTCATATAGCTCACCATAAAAATGGTGTGAGTGGCCAGCTCTTTCTTCACTGTGGCTCTGGGCAGCCCAACCCAGCTTTAGGGTGGATGCGAGGCCTGAGAGTGAACTTCTTTGTGAATAATGACACAATTCCAGAAAAATGCAGCATCTCCCGGATACAGCTTCTGGAGCTTGGCCTGGGGAGGGGGGCCTGGAGGATTTTTCGTGTTTGGGCTCTTGGCGGTTCTTTGCCCCAGGGGGGATGTGTGTGTGTGCATGTGTGCATGCTTTTTCACAGGACACATTATTTTCAGATGCTTGTGTGGACAGTTTTTGGGAGTCCCCTGGGGAAAAGGAAAAAGTACAGAATGCTGTGACACCTGATGGAAAATATTATGCCTTAGTCAATGGAGCTGATGTGTCTCCTCTGACTCTTGCCTTTAGACTAAACCACACCTCAGCCAGAAAGGATGAGGCACACATGGAGCCTTCTGGGCTGGTGACTGTCCCTCTGCAATGGCACTGACTTAATTCTAAGCGCCTTGGAAAAATGCTTTCAGAATCATACAGCGCTTGAGTTTGGGGGAGGTGCTGAACGGTCATCTTGGCCAAATAACTCTTTTTAAAGGAAGAGGAAACTGAAGGCCAGGGAAGACCTACGACCCACCCAGGGTTGCACAACTAGAGCTTGAATCCTGTCTCTTGAAACCCAAAAGAAGGTTTTGTCTATCCTGTGCTACTTGAGTCTTCAGACATATATTGTGACAAGTTGTAGACAGGATTTTAATTTCCACTCTGGTCTCATTTGTTCAGTCACTCTGAGCATCACACGTGCTCCAGGGACTGTGGACATAGAGGTGAGCAAGGCGGACCTGGTCCTTGTGCTCGGGGGCTTCCCAGTCTAACGGGGAAAACGGCTGTGAACAAGACACCACATGTGAGATGCGAGCAGAAGCAGAGTCCCAGCTCCAGGAATCACCCGCCATCCCCCAGACCCCACCCTCCATCCTCCAGGCCCTCTCTGCTCTTTGCAGAAAGGCTCTCAGTATCAGAGAATTTAGGGAACTTACCTATGGTCGGCATGGCCGGGTCGAGGCCTGTGGGTCTGGGGAGGTGACACCGGGCCGCAGCACACCCCTCTCCTCCCCACTCCCACCCCGACCCGTCCCCTAGCCTTCTGAGCCACTTTCCTTGGACTCTGGCCTAGTGGCTGGGTCTCTGGTAATGAGTGTTTGGCCTTTGAGCGTATTTCTTTTCTTTCCTTTTTTAAAAAGATTGAGATATAATTCACATATCACAAAATTCACCACTTAAAGTGTACATTTCAGTGAATTTCAGTGTATTCACAGTGTGGTGCAACCGTCAACACTACCTCATTCCAACACAGTTTCATCCCCAAAAGAAGCCCTACACCTGTGAGTAGTCACTCGCCATTTGCCCCTGTTGCAGCTCCTGGCAGTCTGTGTCCTCTCTTGGCTGGACATTTCACATAAATCGATCTTACAATATGTGGCCTTTTGTGTTGGGCTTCTTTCACTTAGTCTGACATTTTCAAGGTTCATCCATGTGGTAGCAGGTGTCAGGACTGCATTCCTTTTGGTGGCCGCGTGATATTCCGTTGGGTGGATGTATCACATTTTGTTTATGTATCTGTTGATGCCCCTTTCATTTTAACTCTAATCACAGCCTCCGATGTCTGCTTGTGTTCTCTGGTGAGTGTTTGGAAGTTGTTTCTAATTTGTCTAATGGAAACTTTGGTCGACATTCTCCCCTTGGTAGGCTGGCCGTTCTGGCCTAAGGAGAAGCTAAAGCAGTGATTCTGAATTGGGAAGGGGAATGTCCTCTCCCCCAGCTCCCCAAATCTGACATGACTCCCCCGGGGGCACTGTGACAGGTGGGAGTATGTCATATCTCGAGAGTGTTGGGGCAGAGTGGCTGAGTCCATGGATGAGGGGATGCTGTAGATGGACTGGGCTGCCTGACCGACTGGCCTGCATGTCTTTATTTACATCTCACCTGAGCTGCCGTGACGGGTTATGGCACAGCCAGTCCAAGAGCATGTTTGGGGCCCTTGCTTAGAGTATTGTCTTTATTATCTTTTATTTTCCCCATTTATTTCATTAAGATATAAACTTCACCTTTTAAAATCGCACGGTTCTGTACATTTTAACAAATACATATAGTCATATAAGTACTACCGCAATCAAGAACATTTTCGTCACCCTCTGAAATTCCCCCAGATTCCTTTATAGTCATCTCCTCCCCCAGCCCCAGCTTCTGGTAACCTCAGATTTATTTTCTGTCCCTGTGTCTTGTCGTTACAAGAATATCACAAATGAAATTACATAGAATGTAGCCTTTTGAGTCTGGCTTCTTTCACTTCGCATAATGTATTTGGATTCACTGTGTTGCCATGTGTATAAGTTCCCTTTTATTTCTGAGTAGTATTCCATTGTGTGTTTATCTGTTCCCCAGTTGAAGGACATTTGGGTTGTTGCCAATTTTTGGTGACTATGAATAAAGCCACTATAAACATTCATGAACAGCTTTTTGTGTGAACATAAGTTTTCATTTCCCTTGGGTAAATATCTAGGAGTGGGATTGCTGGGTCATATGGTAAGTGTATGTTTAACTTTATAAGAAACTTCCAAGCTGTTTCCCAAAGAGCTGTAGCATTTTGCATTCTCACCAGTGATGTATGAACGTTCATTGTCTTTTATTACATTCTAGTCTCCAAATTGATCAGAGCCAATATACGCTTGGCATTTTTCGTTGCAAGGTACAAAGACCTACTCTGTTTACCTTACCTGTTTTAGTTCAGATTCTCCCAGAAGTAGCCTCTGAGGCAGTGATTCGAGTATAAGTGGCTTATTTGGGGGATGGTCCCAGGAAACACCAGCAGGGCAGTGGAGAGGTGAGAGGAAAACAAAGGAAGCCAAAAAAGGGTGTTCCATCGAGCAGTTTACCATTTGGGGCAGCTCATGCTCTATCCCACTAGGAACTCTGAGAACCAGCACAGAGCACACGCCTGAGCTTTCTCCCACACGAGGAGCGAGACAGCTGGGTTCTGCAGACCATCTCCCATGTCACGGGCTGAAGGCTGCTGCTGGGGTCTTGTTCGTGGCACTTGCAGCTGCCCCGGGTGCAGGGACAGCTGGCTTTGGCAGACAGAGTCACAGGTGAAGGGTATTTGGAAGTCAGGCCAACCTGTGGGCTCCTCAGATAGTAGACATTTCCTTCCAGCCGCTCCCCATCTCCCTCTCTCAGCATGGCTCTCGCCACTGGTGGCTCTCGCCACTGGTGGCTTCCCTCTCTGCTTTGTAATTCTGCTGTTGTGTCTCGTCTTATGTTCCCACTACAACTCACTGACTCTGTTGAGTTCAGACTCCCCAAAGAGAGAAACTGGCTGGCGAGTTAGTCACTGCCTTTTTACTGGGCAAAGTCCTCAATTTAGATCATCCTATAGACCTTCTGGCCATCCTTCGACTGCCCTTGGGTTAGGTGGCCTGGTCTGGGCCACTCAGCTGTGACCAGGGAGGTGAGTCAGAGAGTTTGGAGAAGCGCTGTCCAATAGAACCTTCTGTGATGATGGAAATGTTCTGTATCTGTGCTACCCAATATGGTAGCCACTAGTCACAGAGCGCTATTGAGCACTGGAAATGTGGCTGGTGCTACTGAGGAACTGAATTTTTAATTTAGCTTAATTTTAATTAATTAATATTCAACTTCAGATAGTGGCTAGTGTACTGGACAGCACAGTTCTAGACCATGGGCCACGAAGTGGCCTTGACCTTTTTCTCTGGCATATAATGTGATATGTGATATAACCTTTTCTAGAGGTCAGTTTTTTAAAAAGCTAATTAATATCTGATCCAGAATCTGTGGGATTCTGATTCTGAATCTTTTAAATTCTTGTTTCCCCCATCTGCTTCAAGAATGGGTAGTACCATCATGTTAGGCAATGAAGTTAAAATTGACCCAGTGATTTTTTGGGGGGTATGATCCTGTTATGAACCTCCTTTGATATATTTACATTTTATCCTCAGAAGTTCTCTTTAATTCTGTGACTCACTCTGACCTCTGTACTACCCCTATTTTGTGTTGTCAGATGTCTGCGTGTGAGTTACTGATTTCCCCCCTCACACATGGAGACACCTGGCAGGTGGTTGACCCACCAGGGAGTAGGGCTGAAGTTGTCTCTTGGAACTTGGAAGTACAAGTTGTGTTCCTGATGGCAGCTTAAGTGTGCATTTCTAAATCAGAACCAAATTAGGACAAGTGTTCCGTGAAACACCATTACAGGAAATGTTAATAGGTATATCCAAGAAAAAAGGTTCTATGGTCAAATATTTTGGGAAATATTGCTTACTATAGCTTTTTCTTAGGTATTCTTTTTTTAAAAATTCTTTTCCATTATGGTTTATCATGGGATAATGAATATAGTCCTCTGTGCTATACGGCGGGGCCTTGTTGTTTATCCATTATATATATTATAGCTTGCGTCTGCTAACCTCATCCGCCCACTCCATCCCTCCCCCAACCCCCTCCCCCTTGGCAACCACAAGTCTGTTCTCTATGTCCATGAGTCTGTTTCTGTTTTGTAGATAGGTTCATTTGTGTCATATTTTAGATTCCACATATAAGTGATATCATATGGTATTTGTCTTTCTCTTTCTGGCTTATTTTACTCAGTATGACAATCTCTAGTTGCATCCGTGTTGCTGTAAATGGCATTATTTCGTTCTTTTTTATGGCTGAGTAGTATTCCGTTGTATATATGTATCACATCTTCTTTATCCATTCATCTGTCGATGGACACTTAGGTTGTTTCCATGTCTTGGCTATTGTGCATAGTGCTGCTATGAACATAGGGGTGCATGTATCTTTTTGGATTAGAGTTTTGTCTAGCTATATGCCCAGGAGTGGGACTGCTGGATCATATGGTAATTCTATTTTTAGTTTCCTGAGGAGCCTCCATACTGTTTTCCATAGTGGCTGTACCAATTTACATTCCCACCCACAGCGTAGGAGGGTTCCTTGGATATTCTTTTTTTTTTTTGTGGTACGCGGGCCTCTCACTGTTGTGGCCTCTCCCGTTGCGGAGCACAGGCTCCAGACGCGCAGGCTCAGCGGCCATGGCTCACGGGCCCAGCTGCTCCGTGGACTGTGGGGTCTTCCCGGACCGGGGCACGAACCTGTGTCCCCTGCATCGGCAGGTGGACTCTCAACCACTGCGCCACCAGGGAGGTCCTCTTGGATATTCTTAATGCACATTCTTATATCAAAGGCTCTGAGAAGTCCTGCAGAGGAATAAAATATTCTTTTTCACTGTATAAATCAGGTTTTCCAAAATTATTTGGACATGGAATCCACGTTTTTGTTTTTTTTTTTAATGGGCCGTCTCTTTTTTGGCATTTCCTAGGATACTGGTCTGTAGACCCTTTAGTTTAGGAAACAGGTATAGGCAATTCTTAAACTTTTCTAGCTTAAAAGTCTGAGCGCTTGGCTAAGAAGGAAATTCTCTTTTCCATTATGCTCTTAGCTTTTCTTCTACAATCTTTACTTCTTGTCTCCTCTTCCCCTCTGTCCCCCAAGTATTGAAAACCTGGTTGATTACTAATTGTGGGACTTTTTCTGTAACACACATTCTGAGAGAGATGGCTGGACACATCAGAGAATCACAGTGTTGCTTTTCTCAAATGCCATGTGCCCCAAGAGGCTCTATGTTTGTTATCAAAATGTGCTGCTCACATGCTGCCTTGGGTGCTGTCATTGGCATTTTCAACTTGTTCCTGTGTCATTTTGCAGCCTGGTTCTTCTGAATTTCAGCAAAATGACTGTGATTAGGTATGTCTCTTTACATTTCAAGTGACAGAAGCTCAACTCCAAATAGCTTAAGTGAAACAAACAAGAAACAAATCAATCCTAGGGAACTTAGTTTAGTTTGGTTTAATTCTGGGTGGGGCTCAAATGATGTCATCTGGTGATGGTCCCTCTCTGTTTCCTGTCTCCCCGCCTTCCAAAGCTCTTGGCTCTGCTTCTCTTGGTGTGTTGGCCTCTTTCTTTCCTGACACAGCTCATCTCTTTTACCATCATGGGAAAGATGGCCAGCTGCTCTTTTTTTTTGCGGTACGTGGGCCTCTCACTGTTGTGGCCTCTGCCGTTGCGGAGGACAGGCTCCGGACGCACAGGCTCAGCGGCCATGGCTCACGGGCCCAGCCGCTCCGCAGCATGTGGGATCTTCCCGGACCGGGGCATGAACCTGCATCCCCTGCATCGGCAGGCAGACTCTCAACCACTGCGCCACCAGGGAAGCCCCGGCCAGCTGCTCTTTGTCGTTAAGATTTGCTGTCCCCCCAAAGAAAGACTTCCTGTGCCAGCACCAATATATCAGATGTCATTAAAACATTCTGATCAGCCTTGCTTGGGTTTTGTGTCCACACTTGTGAACAGGGGTTGGGGTCCTGTGAGTCATGCAGGTGGCAGGGCACTGATTGGCAGCATAGCATAGTAAGTGGGGGCAGGACAATTTTTCAGCAGAGAGAGGGGCCCTGGGTGGACTGAAATGACAGTTATCCACTCACAGCGCCTACTCCCTTTTCCTGGTGGCCAGGGCTACCCTGAGTCGTCATGGTGTGATGTGTCTCTTTGATCTTCAGTTTTCACAGTTGGGTTTTGGAATTCAAAACCTGATCAGACAGAAAGAGCGATTTTAGGTTTGAGGCTACAACTTAAACGGAGGCCTCTTGAGCAAGAGGCCAGACAGAGCTGGACCACCTGCGTAGCTGTGAGGCCAGACGTGTGCTGGTGAACATTTAACAACCAGCTCTTTGGAAAGAAGAATGTCGTGATTTGTAGCATTTGTGTTTCCATGGTGTGAATATTCCCTCCATAGCTGATTTCAAGCTGTCAACCTGACATCACTCAACAGGGAGATGGGAAAAGATGTTTGTAATTGGCATGTGCCCACGTAAGCCAGCTCCACAACATGGTGTGAGGTCTACCAGGAAGACCGGAAGCCTGGGAGAGGTTATCAGATTCGTAGCTTGGGCTGTTGAGGGGAAAGATAGAACAGGACCAAAAAGGGATGAAAGCAGAGCAATATGCCTTCGGCAGGCGGTTGAGCGGAGGCTGGGGTCCTTTTTGGAGTCAAATGACCTGGGTTTGAATTTCCACCCACCACTTAAGAGCTGTCTGACCTTGAATAGTTCCCTTCACCACTATGTACCCAGTTTCCTTATCTGCAAAATGGGAAGAATATTGAGGCTCCATTGAGATGATGCATGGGATGTGTTGCACACAGGGCCTAGCCCCTACCAAGCACTTAAATATTAATTGTTGGGACTTCCCTGGTGGCGCAGTGGTTAAGAATCCGCCTGCCAGTTCAGGGGACACGGGTTCGAGCCCTGGTGTGGGAAGATCCCACATGCTGCAGAGCAACTAAGCCCGTGCTCCACAACTACTGAGCCTGCGCTCTAGAACCCACAAGCCACAACTACCGAGCCCGCGTGCCACAACTACTGAGGCCCGTGCGCCTAGAGCCCATGCACCACAACAAGAGAAGCTACCGCAATGAGAAGCCCACGTACCGCCACAGAGAGTAGCCCCCGCTCGCTGCAACTAAAGAAAGCCTGCGCACAGCAACGAAAACCCAACACAGCCAAAAATAAATAAAAAGATACATTTATTTTTTAAAAAATTAATTGTTGCTGTTACTGACCACAATCAATAATTTGTATAGGATCTTAGGGTCCAAAGAGGAAGGTGCAGACCTGTCCTAGGGCGCTCAGTGTCTAGCTGGGAGGCAGACTCCAAGATGCCTTCCATCCTTTTGTGCTACTCTGTGCTGGGCTAGTGGGGGCTCACAGCAACCTCTTGGGACAAGTGGCAGCCTTTACCCATTTTACCCCCTCTGCTGGGAACCAGGAAGCCTTTCCTCTGTGAATCAAGCACATGTGTCTGGTCCCCTCCTGCCCATAATTTTTGGGGCCCTGCTCATATGTCGGGCTCTGTCCTCCCTGCTTTCTATTCCTCAGTTTCCTTAATCTTCTTAAGTCCTCTATGAGCCAGGCATCACCAGCCTTGTTTTACAGATGAGGAAACTGGGGCTCAGGGTAGAGCAGGCCTTTGCCGAGGCTCCTGGGCAGGTGAGTGGAAGAGCAAGGATTTTAATTCAAAGTGGGCATTGTGGACTGAATGTTTGTGTCCTCCAGAATTCATATGTTGAAGCCCTAACTTCCAGTGCAGTGATATTTAGGAGGTGAGCCTTTGGGAGGGGATTAGATTTAAATGAGGTCCTGAAGGACTTCCCCGGCGGTCCAGTGGTTAAGACTCCGCACTTCTACTGCAGGGGGTGTGGGTTCGATCCCTGGTCGGGGAGCTAAGATTCCGCATGCCTTGTGCGGGGCCAAAAAAATAAAATAAAAAATCCTGTTATTTGAAAAAAAGAAACAAACAACAAATAACTAAATAAGGTCCTGGGAGTGGGACCCCATGATGAAATTGTGTCCTTAGCTGAGCCGGGGACCACCTGGAGACAGAGGGCCTCCCTGGCTTCTTCTAGGAGGATGTCCTGAGGTGGAAGAGCTGTGAGCACCGTCTTAGAGAGGTTTATTTGAGGCTGCTGTGCGCCTGAGCAATCTGGATTCTTAACCTACTTTTAGAAACAATGCTGGTTGTTTTTACCCAGGAGAGCCCTTCCCAAGTGCTCAGCCACCATCCAATGAGCTTTCCCTTTTATAACTTGTGTGTTTTTAAAGGTGAGGAAGTTTAAATGGTAAAGCCGTAGGGTCAGCCAAGGGACCACGCTCTCTAATCCTTGCGGCTGGGGTAGGAAACAGGGAAAGTGGATTCTACCTGGAGCCAAAGAGGCCTATAGCTGCTTTTTCCTATTGGGTGGCTGGTTGAGGAACCAGAGGGCCTGTGCTGCTGCTTTCCCATGGGACCTGGATTTGGCCAGTTTGGCAGGGTTGGAATAGGGAAGGGAGATGTGTTTTATTATCTGGTGCTGGTTTGGATGGCCTCTTCTTCCAGCTTACCAGTCCGGGGCCAGGGGGTGGGGGGTGGGGGAGGTTATGATTGTCCTGTAAGCTGGGCCTTGGGCTGCAAGGGATTCCTAGGCTGGCAGGTGCCCGAGGCTGAGCTGACTGTGTCCTGAGTTAGGGATTGAGGATGGTGGTAAGTTGAGAGGCAAAGTCTTAGACCAGGTCACCTGTGGGTGGCCTTTGTGTCCTCTCTTTGTAGCTGTGGTGTGAAAGAGCTAGGCTGTTCAGGGATCTTCCAGCTGCTGGTGGAGGTGGGGCATGGTGCCAGGTGGCAAAGAAGGAAGTGAGTTGGCTGAAGACTCAGCCCAGGGCCTGGGTGCCTTAGTGAGGAGGTGGGAGGGTTTAGCGCTAGGGAGCCATAGAAGGAGCTGATGCAGGAGCAACTCGTGGTTTAGAAAGCTGACTGGTAGCCCCAGGTAATTTCATGGACCTCAAGGGGTTGGACCCACACGCTGCAAACCATGAGGCAGCCTTTTTCTTCCTTTTTGTGGCATACTGCTCTGATTTCAGCATGTCTCAAACTTTTCACCCCCTCTCTAGTACAGGTCTAGGTACAGTGATAGTGGTCCAGGCCCTCTTGTTGGCGATTACTTCAGAAGGGGTTGTACTTAGGATGTGACTCTGACCTACAGGGACTGCATGTGCTCTTTTCAACTTGCCTCTCTGTTTTGCTCACTGCGTGGAACTCACCCATAGGTTTTTATGCACTGATGTGGAATAAGTGAGTTCTATTTAGGCTGGTTTGGTCTTAGGGAGAGAAGCCCCATAAAAGCCATTTCCAGTAAAGGGGGGTTTATTGTACATATACAACAGGCATCTCAAGACAGGCCCCATGAGGACTCGAAATGGACCATAAAATAAGGAATGAAGGCTGTTCTTTCCATATTTCAGGAGCTGCTTGCTGACTTAGCACCAGACCCAACAGGGCAGCCTCATCCCCCAGGCTGTGTGATCTCATTGCTCTCATGTCCCCACAGCTGAATGCCCCAAGTTCTTGGGGTCCCTGGGACAGAGAGCCCATCTGTCCTCTCCAGGCTACAGGAACCAGCCAGCCAAGGGAAGGGAGTCTCTTGGGTCAGGCGTCCATTCCTGTCCAAGTAGGCACATCATTGGCACTTGTAACTGACAAATCAAGATGGGCAGGAGTGGAGGCAAGGGTAAGGTGGGATGGCTTAGGCGCCCCCCTTCCCATCCAGGAGAAGCTGCTCATGGCCATTCAGCTGTTTGGTAGAACCACTTTGAACTCATCCTGCTGCTCTTAGAAGGTGCTTGTGGCAGTACAGGAAAAAAAAGCCCTTGACCACTCTTGGATTCTACAGCAAGTAGCTCCAGTGCCTGCTGTGAACCTGAGTTTTGCCTTCCATGAAATGAAGGGGTCCAATTAGAGGCTTCTGGGAGTGTTTTCAAAGCTATGGGTTTGATGGAGCTTTGCCTCGGCTCAGCCACACAAATGGTGATGTGGGACTGGGAGGCTGCTCGGGCATCAGAAAATGCATCTTTGAGTTTCCCTGGTGGCGCAGTGGTTGAGAGTCCGCCTGCCGATGCAGGGGACACGGGTTCGTGCCCCGGTCTGGGAAGATCCCACATGCCGTGGAGCGGCTGGGCCCGTGCGCCCTGGCTGCTGAGCCTGTGCATCCAGAGCCTGTGCTCCGCAACGGGAGAGGCCACAACAGTGAGAGGCCTGCGTACCGCAAAAAAAAAAAAAGAAAAAGAAAATGCATCCTCCCCACTCCTCTGCCCAGCCAGGTCCAAACCCCTAGATGCTGCCTCACAGGAAACAGGGTCCCCTGAGGATGGGAATAAAAGCCAGTGGAATTTCCGCAGACGTGAGGAAGGGGACAGGGTGCCCTTGTTTGTGCTGATCCCCAAATGAGTGTACTGTCTAAAGCCCACCAGGTTTGGTACCTGCAGGGTGTGTCACCAGGTGGCAAAGGACAAGGTAGAGACACTGGCACCAATCCCACTCCTGTTCTGTGCCCTGGCCTCATCCACACCCGCCTGTGTGCTCCCAGATGGAGAAATTCTTTGTATTTGTCATTTATCTCTTACCTGCTTCTGAAGCAGCAGATGGGAAAACGGAATTAGCAAAGGCGGCTTTCAAACAACCTTTGTGTTAATTAAGTAGAAATAATTAGATTATTTAAAAACAAAATCTAACACAGCATATTTCTGATTTTTGGATGTACTGTTTTTCCGTGCAAAGAAGCAATTTTATAATACTATAGAGGAAGTGCCAACGTAGCTTCCTTCCGTCTCTGGGCAGACCCCATGTGTGGGCGTCAGCAGTTGGTCCTGATGTCTGAGGACCTGCCTCAATTAGTGCAGCCTCATCAATGAGCTGGACCCCCTTGGTGACTTTCGTTGCATAGAGGGGGCATGATTTCGAGGTTGGAATAAGTCAAGTGGCCTAGGCTTGAATCCTAGCTCTTCTACCAACTAGGATGTGACTTAATTTATTTAATTTCCCTGAACCTCTGTATTTTCATCTGTAAAACAGGGATAATAATAGGGTCGTTGACATTTAAATCCTTGACAAATGGCGCATGATAAATGCTAAGTGTTGTCCTTGTCATCTTGGTCATCCTCCTCGTCATCATCTCAGGACATGGAGTAGAGTAGGGGATGGATGGGGTGTACTGTCTCTTTAGTCCCTGGAGAATGCGGTCCTGGCCCTGTCTCCAGGCCTGGATGAAGGTGGGGTTCATCAGTCGTCTCCAGAGGCCTGGGCCCCAGCTGGCCTCACTCCTGGGTGATCTGGGGGAGTGGATGAGAGAGGGGGAGTCCTCACCTGGCAGCTGAGTCCCTGTGGGCCTGGAGGCCCCCTCCAGAGGGGGAGGATGTTCTGGCCCCTCCTCAGGGTAGAGCTGGGGCCTTGGTCACAGGCGGATCATAACTGTACCTCATTCCACTCTTCCCGGCAAGTTTCTGCGTGTTCTTTAATGGAAATGGTAGAAATGAGCCGGCATCATTTCTAAACAAAGAGGGACTTTTCACAGGAAGCTTGCAGACCTGACACCTTCTTGCTTGCTGTGGCGCGTGGCCTCTTCACTGACAATTGGTGTGTGACTTGCTTGAGAACAATAGACAATAGTCGTGGCCTGCTTCCTGTGAGAAGCGAAGAATGGGCACAGGTGGGGGTCCGGAGGAAGGGATTTCCTGAGAGCATCCTGTAGCCCCTTAACATGTTGGCCCTGTAATGAGAGCCATCAGGGCTGACGTTATTGAGGGTGCCCATAGGCGGGCCCTGTTCTGAGACCGCACACACTTGAATGAATGATCCAGAGGAGGTGATCAGGACTGATGGAGGTGCCGAATGCTGTTGTCCAGGCCTCTTCCTTGGAGCCATCTTGGAAGGGGCTCGCCAGCTCCACGCCAGGGATGTTGAGCTTCGGGAGAGAGGGGGCTTGGCTTGCCCTGCCCCTCCTGCCCTGCCAGTGGCCCCTTGCACCGATTTCCTTGTCTGGTCTACTTCTGCCGTTTGGCCTCCTGTTAGTTCCTTCAGTGGACCTTCCTGTGCGCCGGTCCTGCTGCCTGGAGCCTCTTCCCTCCTCTCCCGGCCCTTCACCCATTCGATTCTTCACTGACCTTCAGGGTTTGGCATAAACCTCACCTTCTCAGGGAAGCCTTCGTTTGCCGTCCTGAGTAGCCGGGCTCCTTTGCGGACCATGCCATCCACGTTGTTCTCAACCACAGCCCCCTGTTCGTTTCTTCCTTTCCCATTGCTCACCAAAACTTGTAACTGTACATTGGTTGGTTTTCTCGTGTGTTGTCCCGTCCCCGACTGGACCGTGGGCTGCTTGGTGCAGGTCTGGCTCATGCTGCCCACAGTGGAATCAAGTGAGTCCGCAGCACGAGCAGACCTTCTCAGAGACCTTCAGACGCTGGGTGAAGGCACGGCTCAGTGTGTGTGTGCTGGGGGATCTCGAGGAGATTTTCAGAGGTTTCTTCTGAGAGGCGTGAAGGAGAGAGTTAAGTACAGGTTTTGTAAGTAAGACAATAGGCATTTTCTCTCCAGCAGCACCAACTGCAGAGTACCTGGCATACTCGTTCAAAGAAAAAAAAAATCACTTAGTTCTTAAGAAGGCTCTGGAAATTTCATCTGCGTTTGGGCGAATTGGCACGCAAGGTCTCTGGAGCAATACAAATGTGGAATTTGAACTCTACCCTGCCTCAGAGAGCAAGGCTGGAGCGATAGGACAAAATGCATTTAAATGTCACGTGCGTTATTATTAGTTGTAATCTTATCTTTGTTAATAATAATAACAGGACCCGCCTAGAAGTTGCTGAATAATAGCAGACAGGCGCTTTCCTAAGCTCACCGTCAGACAGAACTGTGGACTCTGGGGGGGCGGTGGCTCCCCTGACACTACGGGAGGGATGGCGATTTCAGCCGGAAGCTCCACCCTGGTCACACGTGTTCTGCCACATCCTCCACGCCCTCTGGGGCTCTGGTCATTCGGAGAGGCGCCGTGGAGGCCCGTGGCCTCTCAGACACTGGCCTTGCCTCTTCAGAGGCTTTTCTACTCCCACCTCCCACCACCCCGAGCTGCTGGCACAAGTTAGGGGGTCTGCAGGTTTGGGACGTGCGAGGCAGTTTCTCTCTGCAGAGATTCTGCTGTGGCCTTTCCCTTCTATTGTTTGCTGCCCCAGTGACTCGCTGAAACCATGTGTTTCCTACAGATTTTGTTTGCCTGCGCTGACTTCTTTGTTTTGCTCTAGTAAACAGCCATTTAGCATATACAGATCTCTGCACTTGACAAAGAGAAATCTGGAGCCCTGGACCGGGTGGCTGCACTGAGTCACTGACTCTTTTGAGTCTGAAGACCTTGGCTGGTCCAGAACTCGTAAATGACTCACACTGTCAGCGCTGGCCCGTGTGCGGAGGTTCATTTGCTGGCTGCGGTAGTGGAGGGCAGTATCGGGCCTCTGACTAGTCAGGAGGAAACCTATGTTTGAGAACTAGGTTAGTCAGGGTTGAGTCCCAGCTCCAGCACTTTAAGCAGCTGTGTGACTTTGGGGAAGTTGCTTACCTGATCTGTGTGTTTCCTCATCTGTGAAAATAGTACCTACCTTGGTGGGAGGATTAAAGGAGTTAATATTTGGAAACCATCTGGGGCTAATATATGCTAGCTGCACTTGTTATTTGTCTGTTGGGCGCCGTTACTGGACTTTCCCCAGAAATCCTGTCGGGAAAGGCTTTCCAGCGGACCCACTTCACTTAGAAGTGGAATCGAGGCGTTTATCACTGTGGGTTGATGTGATCTCCTGGATGTGGTGGTGATGGTCTGTTCATCAGAAATGGTTCAGAATGTTCTGAACTTCTACCTTGTATAGGACGCACAGATGCTGAATGGGAACAGCCCTGGGTTTGCACCCCTGTGACTGCCCTTACTGCCGTGTGACCTTGGATGTGCTGCGTATCTTCTCTGGGCATTTCTCACCTGTGAAACTGAGCCTGTGAGATCCCTCTTTCACAGGGTGGCCGTGGGCTTGAACTGCACCTATGTTTGTAAGGTGCTTAGGTGGCACAGAGCCAGCACATGGTGGGTCGGGGGTTTGCCCTGACTGATGGGCTGCATCTGAAAAGGCCAGAGTGCGGTATCCTTAGAAAGGGCATTGGAAATACAAGAGAAGCTTGAAGAAGGTGGAGTGGTGGGGAGTGGGGAGCAGAGGAGGTGGTCACAGCCTTTAAACTTCTCAAGGCTTTACCCCATCAGATTGTCTAGGTCATTTGTGGCCCAGCTCATAGAACTGGAGTGACAGGAGGCGAGACCATTGCGGAGGGACCTGAGCAGCCCCAGAGAGAGTGGATTCCTGTTCTCAGAGGGCTGCAGGCAGAAGCTGGATGGTGCCTGGGAGGGACAGGGATGTGGTGGTCCATCTTGATAGCCTTCAAAGTCCTTCCTACCCTGGATATTCTAGGATTCTCGCACAGAACCAGAGATAATGTTCCGCTTCAATACCACACACATGTCATTCCCCCGCCTCAGAATATGAGGGCAACCAATGGATTAATGGGGCACCTTTAACCAGTTTTAAAGGCCCAGTCAGAGAGGAGATTACACCAGGTCATGGGTAGACTGTGGATTTCCAGAAGCGGGCCTTGGCAGCTCCACTCCAAGCTCAAAGGAAGTGATTTTGAGATGCATCAACTGGCACCTGTTCTGAGGCCAGTAGTGTTGGAGGCCGTGCTGGACACCATTGGCACGAAGGGGACTTTGATGTGGTCTCTTCCAGATGGAGCTCCATTGTGGGATTCCGCCGTCTGCCTTGGTACAGCAGGTTGTAAAGATCAGGAGTGGGTGACTTCAAGAGTGTACAGACTCCACATGACCATTTAAAAAAAGATTTTAAGTTTATTTATCCATGAGCAATACATGGTGGTCATTACTGGATGTCGGGGGCAGGGTGCCAGCCTCAACACCCTGGCCCCAGGCTTTCTCAAGCCCATCCAGGGCACCCTAGGCATTGGTACCTCAGACCACAGGTGCAGGTGGACCACTATTCTGACCCACAGGGCAGGACTTATTTCCCCAGGCTTTGTTCACATTGGCCACCGACTTTTTGACTGTGGTTTTGGGGCTTGTTTGATGGTGGGAAAGTGTCTGAGCCATACACTTAATCTTTTTTAAAGATTTTATTTTTTTTAGAACAGTTGTACCTTCACAACAAAATTAAAAGGAAACTACAGAGAACTCCCATATACCCACTGCCCCCAAATATGCACAGCCTCCTCCTTTATCAGCATCCCCCACCAAAGTGGTACCTTTGTTACAATTGATGAACCTATGGGACACCTCATAATTATACAAAGTCCATAGTTTACATTAGGGTTCACTTTTGGTGGTGTGCATTCTGTGGCTTTAGACAAATGTATCCACCATGATAATATCATATAGAATAGTTTCATTGCCCTAAAAATCCTCCATGGTCTACCTATTCATCTCTCCCTACCCCAAAACCCTTGGCAACCACTGACCTTTTTACTGTCTCAGTAGTTTTGCTTTTTCTAGAATGTCATATGGTTGGAATCATATAGTATGTAGCCTTCTCAGGTTGGCCTTTTTCACTTAGTCATATACATTTAAGTTTCCTCCAAGTCTTAGTATGGCTTGATAGCTCATTTCTTTTTAGCACTAATATTCCATTGTGTGAATGTACACCACAGTTTATATATCCATTCACCTTCTGAAGGACGTCTTGGTTGCATCCAAGTTTTGGCAGTTATGAATAGAGCTGCCATAAATATCTGTGTGCGGATTTCTGTGTGGACAAAAGCTTTCACCTCCTTTGGGTCAATACCAAGGAGTGCAACTAGCTAGATCATACTGTAAGAGTATGTTTAGTTTTGTAAGAAACTGCCCAACTGTCCTGCAAAGTGGCTGCACCATTTTGCATTCCAGTCAGAAATGAATGAGAGCTTCTGTTGCTCCACATCCTTGTCAGCACTTGGTGTTATCAGAGTTTTGGATTTTGGCCATCCTAACAGGTGTGTCCTGGTATCTCATTGTTGTTTTAATTTGCATTTCCCTGATGACAAAGAATGTGGAGCATCTTTTCATATGCTTATTTGCCATCTGTATACCTTCTCTGACAAGGTAACTGTTAGGGTTTTTGGCCTATTTTCTAATCAGGTAGTTTGTTTTCTTACTGTTGAGTTTTAAGAGTTCTTTGCGTAATTTTATTTTATTTTTAATTTTTATTTTGGCCTCGCAACATGTGGGATCCCAGTTCCCCGACTAGGTATTGAACCCGCACCCCCAGCAGTGAAAGCGCAGAGTCTTAACCACTGGACCTCCAGGGAATTCCCAAGAGTTCTTTGTACATTTTAGATAACAGTCCTTCATCAGATGTGTCTTTTGCATATATTTTCTCCCAGTCCATGGCTTGTCTTCTCATTCTCTTGACATTGTCTTTCGCAGAGCAGAAGTTCTTAATTTTCATGAAGTCCAGCTTATCTATTCTTTCTTTCTTGGATCAAGTCTTTGCTATTGTATCTAAAGTGTCATTGACAAACCTGAAGTCATCTAGATTTTCTCCTATGTTACCTTCTAATGCCTAGGACTTTTCAGTGGTGCCACTGCCATCTCTTGTTGAGATTTTTGGGTAGCCTTCCCTTGATCCTATGTGTTCTCTTTTTCTTTAGCTAGTTAGAGCTGGGTTTATGTCATGAATGAAAGAGCCCTGAGGTGCTTGGTTTATAGCAAAGCTTGGCTGGCCTTTGGCATGTGATCGGGGACGGGTTCCAACTCAGCCATCCCGTTGAGGAGCTGAGAAGCGGGACTGACTGGCCGACACGAGATTATAACACCGACCCAGGGAGGCCAGGGGTTTCCCCTGGGGCACAGGAGCACACACCACACTTATCTCTGAGATGTCTGACCCTGACAAGGCTGGAAGAGATGAGGCAGCGAGTGGTGAAAGCTCTGGTTGGGGCCGCACACGATGTGGAAGGGAGAGCAGGAGAGCAGGAGATGTTCGGAGAGATCCCAGGGGTAACATTCATTGTGCGGCTTCCTCATGCACTTACCCACCATGCTGACTTCAGAAGGTGATCGGCCCACTGATTCCGAGTGTCACGCTGGTGTTGTAAGTGGTGTCTGGTTGGTCCTGGGAGACTCAGCACAGGTCTCTTTATGTGGCTGTTTTTGGTGGTTCTCTTTCCTTTGATGTCTCCTAAAGCAAGGCTGGATATGTTCCTCTCCAGCCCGCTGTCTGCATCTGGAGACAGGGGGTTGCATCTTTGCCTGTTGAAGGAAGGTTATAGTTTAGGTTTCTCCATCCCCTTGGCTGATTGTCCCTCGCATCCTTGAACGGAGCTGGTGCCCTCTGGGTGGTCTCTGTAGCCCCAAGAACGCTGTCAGCTGTCAGCGGGGAATCAGCACGCCCGGTTTCCTGCCTCGGATGCAGCTCCTCACTAGGTGGTCATAGGCACATCTCCTGGCCTCTGTGGGCTGCAGGTTCCTGCTGTTACATGGGAGTTGCTGTGGAAATGCAAAGACCCTTTTAATGTAAAATTTCTCAGAGAGCAATGTTGGAAAGTGGTTCAGAACCTGGGATTGGAGTTATGGTTTGGCCACATGCTAGCTTCCTAAGGCTGTCAGTTTCCTCACCTGTAAAATGGGCTAATGACAGTCCCTGTCTCGCTGCTTTTGGGGAAGATGAAGTGAGATAGACACCGGAGTACAGTCACTGGGTACATTGGTAAGACTCAGTAGGTGGCAGCTAGTACTTCATATCACCGTCATCACGGGTGTGACCCTCACCCAGGATGGGGAGCAAGTTTCCCGACTCTTGCTGGGGTTACAGCCCAGATAAGCACCCAGAGTGAAGTGAGGAGGGCATACGGTTGATCAGCATCTTTGGTTTCTTTTCTCCAAGCAGTGACCTGGACCGGCTGCGTGACTGTGACCTGCACTTGACCTGTTAGAAACAGATGAGGGCAACCTGAGAGAGCTTCCTTTACACTGGGCAGGATTGGATCTGTGACCACGGATCGTGTTACCACTTCCTGGAGACAGGCAGTCCTTTCAGTTTTATGTAAACTTTCCTGTGATGGAGACTTGATACAGAGGAAGAAAAACATAGGGTGAACCCTTTATTTCCTGTGATAAATGATGACCTTTGGAACTGGGGTCAAGTCTGAATTCTCCAAGGCAGAATTATTTCTTGCTGCTGTGGTTTTATAGTCACGACATGCTGTGCTTTTGACTGCTGCTCCTTCTGCCTGATGATCTGATCGAGATGCCAATAAATTAGATGGGTGCCTTTGGAAGGCATTCAGATATTACTCATTGGAGTAAAAAGGCAACATTTGTTCAGGGAGAGGGCCGAGCATTATAAAAATGGGTATTAGGTACTTAGTGTCAACATCAGACAAGAAGAGAAGGGCTGCAGGAGCTGGGGACCGTCTTGCCGGGCAATACTAAAGATGCAGACAGAGATGCAATTGTCCACGGCTGTCCCAGCACCGCAGTGGGTTTTGAGGATTCCCTGCTTGAGGTTTGAAGGAAGTCTGTGTCTTTCCTCCTCTATTTGCCAGATTAACGTTTCCACACATTTAGCCACAGAGGTGGGATATACCGGGCTTTTGCTGGAGAGACGTGCAGCTGAGATTCTGCTGTAAAGGATGAGGTTTTGAGTGAAATCAGAGGACGTTTTTGGTTTTCTTGAAGTCGCCTTTGACATTTTAGCAACACAGCTAGCAGATCAGGGGTAGAAGACTCCAGTAGGATTTGAGATCCAACAGGATGTGGGAGGAGTCCTAGACCTCAAAGAGAGGAGGGACTTTGGGGAGGATGAAGTGCTCCTTTTACTTATGAGAAAAGGCCCAGAGAGGGTGAGTGGAAGGCCGAACAGCACACAGCTAGTTAGGGCCAAGTTGAGACCTGAACCCACGTCTTAACTTCTAATCTGGGGCTCCTCTGTGGTTGGCCCATGCTTGTTGCAGTTCACAAGTCCTGTACAGTGGTCGACTGTGATGGTGCTGTTTGTCACTTCTGTACCAATGTACTTTGGCAGATGAAATTTATATTTTACGATGTGTTCTTTTTTAAAAAGTGATGTGATCATACTGTGGAAAAATTTCTCCAAGGAACAAAGTCCACCAACCATTAATGTTTTGGCATATTTCTTTCCTGTCTTCATTTGTGCCTGAGCATGTGAGTGAGGAGAGAAAGAAAAAGAAAGACCCACAAAGTAAATATACAAGCAGAAGTAATTGTAATAATGTCAGACTTATCATTTAGCCTGACTTTGAAGTTTATTAGAAATTGAGTTGGAGTCCCCTGATGGCCATATTTCCATCGCTTGTCCTTGTGACTTGGGAAAATTTATGGTTCCTTGGCCAAATCTCTGGAAAGCATGACCAAGTTTTAGCCTCACCTGGGTGAGTAAAGTTTTAACCTAAATGTTCTCAAGTGAAGAATTAGGTGGTGATAGTTCAGAAGGTAGCTTGTTTGGAATCCTCTCGCTAGGCACTGAGCATGGGTTACTGACACCTGGATCAGTTCAGCCAGACCCACAGAGAGCTCACAGACCGCCACGCTGGGGCGTGGAGACCACACAACTGGCTGACTGTGTGCACTTTTCCCTTCCCAGTGGTTCTCCAAACTAGTTCTGGGGGCCATGAAGGGATTTCTAGATGTCAAAATAGAAATAATAACGTCCACACACTTTCCCTGGAGGGATAATTGATGCTGTTGAGACATGGTCCCTGTATATATCCTGTAAATGGACAGCAGTGGCAAGTGGAAGATGGCAGCCTGGGGTCCCTGGGGCTGGTCCTCATTGCTCTGCTCCGGGGTGTCAGGGAAGGCCTGCACCACACTCCCTTTTCTCTTCTCTGTAACACCCCCTCCACGACACGGCCGGCCTTCACTCTCCAGACTGGCGCCTAGGAACCTATATTCTTTTTAGAGCCACTTCATTGAGGTATAATTGACAGGCAGTAGTAAACTATGCGTATTTATAATATGCACACCATTGGAAAAGTTTGGGCTTATCCCCACACCTGTGAACCCACTGCCGCAAACAAGTTAGTGAGCCTGTCTGGCACGCCTGCCCGTTTCCAGATGCCCCTTTATCATCCCTCCCTCTCATCCCTCCCTGCCTTCCGCCCAACCCCAAGCAACCACTCATCCTGCTTTCTGTCACTATGGATGAGTTGACATTTTTTAGAGATTTCTGTAAATGGAATCACATATAATCAGCACTCTTTTTTGTCTGGCTTCTTTCACACAGTGTAAGTATTTTGAGATTCATCCACACTGTTGTATGTATCAATACTTCCTTCCTTGTTTATCTACTCACCTGTTTGGGCATTTGGATTGTTTCCAGATTTTTTTGCTATTACAAATAAAGCGGCTGGAAACATTGTGTGTAAGTCTTTCTATGGACATATATTTTTCCTTTTCTCTTGGGTCAACACCTAGAAGTAAACACCTAGCATGGCATGGCTGGATATGGTGGGTATAGGTTTAACTTTTCTGGAAATTGACAAACTGTCAGTTCCTAGTACCACCGTACTAGGAATCTATATTTTTAAATAAGCCTCCCCAGCGATTCTCCCGTAGCCTTTTCCTTTCTGCGATCACCTAATGGCCTGTGGTTGGTCCTGAGTGACAGGCCTCGTGAGCCAGTCACCTCCACTTGTTCTCTCATGGCCAGCTTGGACTTGGCATCTCTCTGCAAGTCGCCCCTGGGGAGCAGAGGGGAAGCTCAGACTCTTTCCGTGCATACATGCCTCCCACCCACCCAAGCCACAGCAGATGCACTGACTTTCTCTAGGGTCGACAAGCCACGTGGCAAGGAACCGCCTTATCCAGTGCCACAGTGTCCCACCCAGAGGCCTTAAGGAGGTGGACGCTCCCGTGACGCCCTCGTGAATTCTTGGATGCCTCGGGGTTCACTTGTCGGCTGACCCCTGGATTGACATGAGCCCACTGAAGAGACAGCCTGGAATCTGGCATGACTGAGCAGTGAATCAGAGCTCCTGCCTGCTTCCTCCCAGCCCTTCTGCCCATCCCCCGGCATTTACGGGCCCCGTTAGGTACCAAGCCATGAGCTAGGTGCACATCACGGAAAGATGAACAGGGTAGTTCTGTCCTTGCTAGACTCCGCATCCAGGAGGGGCAGATTTTCTGATGACAGCAGGCCCGGGAGGGGGCAGGCTCGCTGCTCCTGGGTGGGCAAGGGTCCGGGGCGTGGTTAAGCCATACTTCACTCCAATGGCGACAGCAAGGGCCTCATGTCCCTTCACAGCACAGACGACTCTTGAGGGCTCTTAGGGAACGGGTGACGACGGCCCGCGGCCCCCTGGCGTTCTGTGGCTAAGGCCGCCTCGAGCCCTGCGGGGCGAGGAGGAGACGAGGTGTTCCAGGCTGCGGGCCAGGGCCCAGGCTCATGCACGTCATAGCTGCTCGGTGCGCAGCACGTGCTCTTGCTGGGCGCACTCACACCATTTTCTGGGGGGCAGTGAAGTGGAAGGGAAGCGTGTGAAAAATAGAGCAACCTTGGGAGACTGTGAAGTCCTGGTTCTGCTCCTGGAGGGGCTGTGGTCATTTTGCACATTCCTTGGGCTGGTGGTGATGGAGGGGCACGAATCCCACCACGTGGCCACGCAGGCTGTTTTGATCCTGTGGCCTCCTTTTCACTTGGATTCCTGCTGTCCTGACCCCACAAGTCCCATGTTTGAGTGGCACCGGGGCCAGGATGGGAAAAGCTCTAAATGCAAGGGCAGTGTTGGGACTTCACCTGTAGGCAGTGGCACGCCCCTGCGCTGTGCCCAGGGAGTTGGAGTCCTTAGCGCCTTTGACTAGAGGCTTTTCCCTGTCTTAAGTACAGAGCAACTGTACTTAAGGTGAAGAAGAGTGATTTAAAAATATTGGTGCGGGAACAAGTTATGTTTGGTAATGAGATATCCCAAGCATGCTTTGTCTGAGTGACGGTAACAGTTCATGCTAGGACGCACACAAAATCAATACTCCAAGCCTGTGGGCCAGCACACTCGTTGCCCCCAGCTTACAAATTTTTTCTAGTTGGCTTTGCTACCTGCAGGGATGTGACTGTCAGGTTTCTGTGGCCTGCCAGGCCGGTGCCCTCCCATCCATCCCTCTGTCATCATTCAAAAGTGGTTCTAACAGCTCTGGTTCGCTGTCATCCGCTCTCCAGTTCCCTCTGCCTTTGTAGGTTGATACCCGTCTTATTCCTTGTCATTTTAGGGGTCTCAGGAAGGAGAGGGAGTAAACGTGTTCTGTCCAGCTCCGCCATGCTTGCCCGGGAGTGAACCAGGTCTCTCCAGGTGTTGGGCAAACACAAAGCATAGAATCTACCATTTTAACCATTTAAAGGTGTGCAACTGAGTGGTCTTAGTTACATTCACAGTTTTGTGCAACCATTACCACGAACCATTTCCAGAACTCTTTCATCATCCCAAGCAGAAACTCTAAACCCATTAAACAGTAACTTCCCATTCCTTCTTCCCCTCAGCTCCCGGTCGCCTTTGTTCTGCTTTCTCCCTCTATGGATTTGCCTACTCTAGGTGCCTCGTGTTAGTGGAACCATATGGTAGTTGTCCTTTCGTATCTGGCTTATTTTACTTAGCATAATCTTTTTAAGGTTCATCCATATTGTGGCATGTATATAATATCCCATTGTATGGATATAGCATATTTTGTTTAGCCATTCATCTGTCGATGGACACTCGCGTGGTTTTCACCTTTTGGCTATCGTGAATAGTGCTGCTGTGGACACTGGTATACAAGTATCTGTCTGAGTCCCTGTTTTCAATTCTCTGGGGTATACACCTAGAAGTGGAATTGCTGGATGGTAACGAAATTCTGTGTTTAATGTTTTGAGGAGCTGCTAAAGCTGCTTTCCTCGCAGAATGCTTTGGAGGCAATGATTCCCCCACTGCCTGCAGGATAAAGCCCAATGCCCGCCTCTTGCATTCAGGACTTTGATCATTCTGCCTCACTACAAGGATCTGCTTTGACCAGACTGATTTGCCATCATGTCCTGTGTCCATGCCTGGGCTGGATCGTTCCTTTCACCTCGGATACCCCTTCACCTCCCTCTCAGATTTACTGCAAATCCTGCCTTCAACACCTCCTTTGGAAAAAAATTCACCCCTCCCTGCTGCTCCCAAGGCAGTTCTTGTGGGTCCGACTCGGTGATCCAGATCCCAGTTTGCAAACTAATTCTGGGTTGGTAGTCTGTGCCCTGAGATTACTGTTTCGCCCCTTTCCTCTGGCTCCTTAGCTCCCGCTAGGTGTCAAGCGCACCGAAGGCAACCACAGACTGTTCCTTGTGGCTCGGCCCATCTTGTATGTCCAGCCTGTGACTGCCAGCCTGTGGGCGAGCTGGTGCTCTGCAACCAAGCTCCACGTGGCATATCCTCTTCACAGGGAGGGATCTGGCTGGCCCCTGGCATGAGCATGCCGGGCCTTCCATGCCGGCAGGCTGCCTCAGGTTTCCGGGGTGCGGCCTGGCTGCCTTTCTTCTTGGGCCCCTGCCCATTTGGAAGCATGCCCTCGAGTACCGCCATCCCTGAACCAGGCCATCAGGTCATCCGATCCCCCAGGGGGGCCAGGAAGCCTGGCTGAACACTACGACTGTGAGTTAGTCACAGGGAAGCAAGCAGCCACTTACTGAACTTGGTGGGCGGATTTGGTGGAGCCTCTGATTTCTTAGGGGCCGTCTCATTGCCCAGACACAGCCTGAGTGGCCTGTCACCCAAGCCAGAAACCCGGTGTTGACTCTCAAGCCCGGCCTACTTCTCATGAATCCTGGCAATTCTCCCTCTGAACTCTCCGTCCACGTCTCTGGCTTAGAGGATCGCTGCGGCTTCCTACGCGCTTCCCCCACTTCTGGTTTGTCCCCCACTCCAGTCTGCCCGTTTATGCAGCGCAGCCTTCCTAGAGTTCAAATCGAGCTGCACCCGCCACCCTGGTGAGTGACCAACAGCCCCTCTCCGCATGGATTTTGGGCCCCCGCACTACTTTAGTTCCCTGGGTGTGCACAGGCCCTCCTCTCACTGTCTTGTCTCACGTGTGCAGTTCCCTGGCCCTGGAGCATTCTCCCAGCTCTTCGCCAGGGCAGGTCCCACTCGTGCTTCAGGCTTCGGCCCTGACGTTGCTCCCTGGGAGACACTCCTCTGACCCCAGCTCGATCGTCCCCGCGGTTTGCGCTCCCTCTCCCCTCCTCCACCTGTGCTCACCAGCCTTAGCATGGTCTGGTCTCCTTACCTGGCCCCCTCACCAACTCAGCCAGTCTCATGCCACTGTGTGCCCAGCTCCTTCGACCAGGGCCTGGGCACAGAGGCTGCTGGAGATATGTGGGTCGTGGGGTAGGACAGACCCCCGGGAGGCTGGACTGAGGCCCTCTGGGGGTCCAGGTTTCTCACCTGGAGCAGGAAGGTTTGGCCCTGGGGTCTGGGACAGCTTCCTGCTGTCACGTCCAGTGGTTGGGCCCAGATCTAACTGGAGTAGAGACAAGTGCTCCGGGAGTTGTCAGTAGGGTCCAGCGTTGGTGGAGGCCCTGGAGGCTTTGAGGAGGCTTTCTAGAAGCATTTGGGCTGCTATCTCGTGAGCAAACAAGATTGAGTGTCTAATCTTCAAGGCAAGTTCTTTTAAGAAGGCAGGTCTATGGGGCCAGGGGGAGCCTGCAGTTACTCCAGTTGGCAGGGTCTGGTGGGCATGAGCAGTCTGCTGACCGGGGTCCAATCCCTCCTCTAAGCCTGGACGGTCACAGGTGCCCATGGAGACTGGTCCTTCTGCAAAGGTGGATGCGTCTCAGGGCCTCTCAAAGGTGGCAAGGGGCTTGGCCTGCTTCTGATTTTTTGTTTCGTTCTGAGGCTACGAGTTCATTAAAATAAATTTTTTATTGAAGAATTGTCTTTTTATTATTTCTTTCTTATTTTTTTATTTTTGGCTGTGTTGGGTCATCGTTGCTGCGCACGAGCTTTCTCTAGTTGCGGTGAGCGGGGGGGCTATTCTTCGTTGCGGAGCGCGGGCTTCTCATTGCAGTGGCCTCTCGTTGCAGAGCACAGGCTCTAGGCGCGCAGGCTTCAGCAGCTGTGGCTCGCTGACTCAGTAGTTGTGGCTCGCGGGCTCTAGAGCGCAGGCTCAGTAGTTGTGGTGCACGGGCTTAGTTGCTCTGCGGCATGTGGGATCTTCCTGAACCAGGGCTCAAACCCGAGTCCCCTGCATTGGCAGGCGGATTCTTAACCACTGTGCCACCAGGGAAGTCCCCCAGAAATTTAAAATTCCACAGGAAGGTTACAAACATTATGGTATTTAAAACGATTTACCTTTACTAAGATGGTGCTTTTAAAACAAAAGCTGCCAGCAACTCTGGGTACCAGGTAATGAGAGGACGTGGAAGAAACACTGATTCACAGTGTGCTGCAGGCGGGGCGGAGCTGGGATCAAACAGAAGTGTCCCCTCTCCCTGGGGCTGAGCATAGTCTCATTTGAAGATGATACAAAATATTTGATCTTGAAGCTTCTATGAAAGTGACGCCAAGCCCCACCTCCCTCCCCCTCCCCACCTTCCCACTCCCACCCCCAGGCCCTGCAAGTCCTTCTCCAAGGCTGGGAAATGAGGACATGGGGTGGGGCCTGGGGGAGGGAGCAACTCACACACATTCCTGGGGCTGTGAGTTGCGGGTTTCTGGAATGCCCCATCTCTGGGCTCCCTGGCCAAGTGCCAGTGGGGCCTGGGGCACACATGCTCTTACTCAGGGAGGCTTGTTCCTGGGGTGGAGTGAGCTCTATGCCCGCCCTCTGGGGATGGACCTTCTCTGTGGCCGCCTGTGCTGGTGGTTTCCGTGAGATCTCGGAGTCATCAAGTGTCTGTCTGAGCTGCACATCCTACCCCTCACTCTGCAGATGTGACCATGAGTCCCCCTCCTTGCAACATACATAACTCAAGGTCACACAGTTAGTAGCAAAGCTGAGAGGTAAACCTGATTCCTTAAGGCCTGACTTGGGGCTGGGGGGTGGGAGGGGGAATGCCTCCAGCAGGAGAATGTTTCAAGTTTCCTCTTTTTCTTTTTTTCTTGCGGTACGTGGGCCTCTCACTGTTGTGGCCTCTCCCGTTGCGGAGCACAGGCTCCGGACGCGCAGGCTCAGCGGCCATGGCTCACGGGCCCAGCCGCTCCGCGGCATGTGGGATCTTCCCGGACCGGGGCACGAACCCGTGTCCACTGCATCGGCAGGTGGACTCTCAACCACTGCGCCACCAGGGAAGCCCTCAAGGTTCCTCTTTTTGTCCCCGGGGCTTAGTATGGAGCCTGGCATGTCAGGAGGTCAGCAAATCTTTGTTGAATGAATAAGAGCAGCCACGATTTATTGAATGCCAGGAATTACGGTAACTGCAAATCTATATGGTTTCATCGAATCCTCCTCCAGCCCTGGGCAGTAGGTACTTTTATCCCCTGTGTGCAGGTGGGAAAGCTGGAATGCAGATGGGAAAAGAAACCTGCCCAACGTCAAATAACTAGTGAATGGAGCTGACGTTTGGACTCAGGTTGTGGGTCAGAGCTACTGTCAAGACCATTGCTGTCCAACAGGAAATTCATGTGAGCCTCCTGTGAAACTGAAAATTTCTAGTCATCCCATTAAAAAAAGTAAAAGAAAAACAAAAGCAAAAGAGAAACACCTGAAATGACATTTATATTTTATTTAATCCACTCTAAGCAAAATACTATCATTTTAACATGTCATCTACGTAAATATTATTACTAAGATATTTTGCAGGTTCTTTTCATGCTGACTGTTCAGAATCCAGTGTGCATTTTAACATCTCACTTTGGATTGGCCACATCTCGAGTGCTCAGTAGCTAGTCGTGTCCAGTGGTTTCTGTGTTGGGCACTGCGGCTCACTCTGCTCGTCAATGAATGAATATTGGGATTTGTTGCCATTTGCAGCTGAGGAAGCATGAGGAAGTGGTCAAAGGGAATAAGAGATAGAGAGGGCGTGGCAGGCCTGAGCATGTGTTTTGGGTTCCAGAAAGCACTCGCTGGGTCTCTCCTCAGGTGTGTATGCTGGGTGAAAGCTGTCACCTCGAAAAGGGAGTATCCCACTAGGGGCTGCCCCTGAGAATGGAGCATCTAACCCACATTCTGGGACGGGGCGTGGGCAGGGTTGTGCAGAGCACAGGCACCCTGCGCTTCCAGCCCTGAGCTGCGGGGAAGCCCTGCTAGTCTGCGTGGGGATCTGGCTCTGAGCTGTGTTGCTTTTGGCCAAAGGCGGTTGCAAAACTCCCGGAGCTCAGAACAGGTACGGTGTGTTCTTCAGGAAAGGTTACGAGGTTTCAGACATAACAGAGGTTCTGAGTATACAAATAGAGGATGTCTTCAGTCCAGTGTCAAGAGTGAAGTCATCAGACTCATACATCATGGGGTCGGCGCTGGCTGACGCATTTAGGGCACCTTGGGCTTGGAGGCGGCCTGTAGCAGGGGAGACTAGAAATTACAGACCCGGGGAGTGGGGAAGGGTGTGTAAACGGAAGGGGAGACAGTAATGCACTAGTGTTTTCTTAAATGGGTCTTGAATGAAAGGGGTTAAGACTGTCACTTAAAACATTTCCTGGATGGTCCTAAGGTGTAGCGAGAGGAGGGTTGGTGGGGAGAAGAGGGCTCCGTGGGCCAGGCTCCCCCGTCTCGATTCCTGGCTCAGGGCAGAGATCAGAGCAATCTGTGGCCAGTCTCCCCGCCAGACAAGGTGGCCATGGCACAGTTCTTAAAATCCTGCCCTATGATTCGGGAATAGGACTAGGTGGCCTGGGAAAAGGAGTGATAGCAGGCAAAATATTTTAACATTAAAAAAATAACAGTGGGACTGCTCTGGCGGTCCAGTGGTTAAGGCTCTGCGCTTCCAATGCAGGGGGCACGGGTTCGATCCCTGGTCAGGGAACTAAGATCCCGCATGCCAAGTGGTGCGACCAAAAAAAAAGAATAATAATAATAAAAAGTAACAAAAACTGGTCGATAAGTCCACATCCCCTGAGGCAGGAGTGGAGGAGCCGGGAGCCGCTAAGGCTGCGCCAGAGCCGGGGATGACAGGCAACAAGTTCTCTCACCTCACCTACAGCTTCTTGGTGGAAAGCCCTCAGGCAAGGCTGTCTCAGCTTCCCCGTCTGCAAAATGGGTCTAACAATCCCTACTTTCCTTGCAAGTTCAAGTTAGATGCTATACATGCAGAAGCAGTTTGTAGAGCCAAGCATCGCAGAAATCCAGAGGTGATTATTTTTATTAACCCTACTGTGGATCTTTTATTTTTATCTATCTTATAGCCTTTAGGTACTGTGTTGTTGTTTCATCTGAATTTTTAAAACTTTTCATTTTGAAAAATTTCAGGTGTACTCAAACATAGAGAGGATGGCATACTGAGGCCCCTGTGCCCTTCAGCCCGCTTCAACAATTCTTAGTATTTCATCAGGGCGATTTTGAGCTCACCGAATAATTTCTTTCATTAATCGAGTTCCCGAAGTGCTTTAAGTCCTTTGAAGTAAAATCTGGCCCCTCGCTTGGGAGAAAGACTGTGTTTGTGTGTTCAGCGTTTTGGCCTAACATGCTTGCCGCAGCAAGTGATGGGCTTTTCAGCAACGTCTCATCAGTGGACTGTGTGGAATCCCACCTGGGGCCTCTAGGGCCCCCTCACCCTTCCTTAAGCCACGAGGGCAAGATCAATTCTTGCAGGAGTTTGCAGGCCTCTGAGAACTCTCCTTTTCAACTTGCTATAATTTGAAGGGAAAAGGTTGTTCTGGAGTCTAAATGATTATTTACAAGAGGAGCTGGGGAGTGGTTGACAGGAGTTTTGAGGGGGCCGGGAAGTCTGTTGTCTCTGCTCATTTCAGCCCGCCACGCACACAGTCATCCATTCCCATGTGGCGGTTTCGGTGGGAAAGGTGGGGAGGGGGGGAGTCGGGGGTGAAGGCTGATTGGACTTCCTTTGATCTGTTTCTGCTCAAAGCTGCTATGTGTAATTCAAGCTTCTTAACTTGGCCAAACCACCTCTGGGTGGTTGTGAGGGTCAACTGTCAGCTCCAGATGTCACGTCTGTCTAGCTCACTAATCTGTCCCTTGTACCTAAAACAGTATGTGGCACATAGTACGTGCTCAGTAAATTTATGTTGACGATCAGGAGGGAGGGAAGGAAGGAAGGGAGGAGGGAAGGAAAAGTTACATCCATCCATCTATTATTAATAATTCATCGCAAATCTTTCATTTCAGGACAAAGAAATGTCATTAGAAGGCCCCCAGGGAAAAAAATGCCTATTTCCTCTGGGCTTCGAATGCCTTCTCTACTTTTTCTTCTTGTAGAGATTGTATTCTAATCTCAGGCTTAGCTCAGATGACATTTCGTCTTTTAAAATGTTTTGGACTTTCTCTGGCAAAATCCATGGCCACCTCTGCTGTCACCCACGCTGCCGTTCACACCTCCATTAAAGCCCAGATAGGAGGATGGGTCTGCTTCGTCAGGTGCCAGTGGCACGTTGGTCACTGAGAGGTTGGCACTGTCACGTCCACATCACCAGAGAGGACTCAGATTCAGAGAGGCAAAGGGACTCTCCAGGTAGACACCGCTCGTGAACGGTGAGCCTTACATCCAAAGTGAGCCTTGTCTGAGTCCAAAGCTCTGCTCGGAGCCCTGCTGCTCCCGGGTGCATCTGAATCCTTGGCTTTCGGTTCTGCCTTTCTGGGCTGGGTGGTCCTCACAGGTAGGAATGGAGCCTGTGCCTGTGTCCCTTGCTCTCAGGGTTAGCTCAGAGCTGGGGACGTGGGAGGTGTGCAGCTCCTTTGGGGGCACATCTCTCTGGCTGGCCACCCTCGGTGCGGGGTCTGTTCTCCCCATCCTGACTGCCTGCAGATCCCCCCCAGGAGTTTGTGAGCCTTGAGGGCAGGGGTGTGGCTCACTCCATCCTTGTTGATGTGGGCTTGCCAGGGTGGGGAATGAGGAGGAAAGAGTGGAGGGGCTCTGAGCACCCGAGTGTAAGCTCCATGCAGACAAGGGCCTTGGCTGCCTTGCTAGTGGTAGTCACAGTGTGTGTTGCTCGGTCTAAGCACATAGTAGGTGCTTAATAAGTACGTATGGAAAGCATGAGTCACCTCCGAGCCCTGCTTCCTGGCCTTCCCCAGGGCCGGCTTTGTTGTGGTTTCTTGAGCTGCTGCTAAGAGTGGGTGGGCCAGGCTGAGGGGGCACCCGGTGTGACTCCGTCCCCTGGGTAGACAGCAGCTCTACCACCCCTCACTGGTGTCACTTCTGCCCGCCTGCAGTGCATCCCCACAGCCTGGCCCGGTCAGATGAGGACCCTCCCACGGCGCCCTTGTTTCCCTGCCTTCTCACCCGCTCACGCAGCGTCTCATCTCCTGGACACTCATATCCCGACTGGCTAGCAGGCCGGTCATCTGGAGAGGGGGACACAGTGTCCAAGCTACTAATCCCTGGCCTCCGGCGTGCCCTTGAACTTTCCTTTAAACAGCTCTCCGACCCCCAGCAGCACTTCAGGTCACATTCCCAGAGAGCCTGCAGATGAGGGCTGAGTCTGTTTATTTTCCAAGATTTCAAGAAACATGCCTTTTTTCCCCCCTCTGACCTCAAACAAAACGTTTTCCCCTGAAACACTTGTATTTTTAACTGCATGAGAAAATATGGTAAGAGAGCATATTTTCTTTTCAGAGCTGTCATTTTAAAAGAGTTTAATTTAAAAAAAGGGGTTGAGGAATGGGGAGAGTAAGGTGTTTTTTTGTTTGTGGTGCTGTGGAGGCTACTTGGAGCTATTTTCTGCCCAGAACCACGGGTATGTGGCCCCTACTCAAAGATTCGCAGAGGTTTTTGAAAACTGAGCCTGCAGCTGTTTTGGTCATTGTTGTGATCAAGGATTTCTGAGCACCTTTTCTTCTCCTTCTGAAGACCTAGGACTGGACCCACTGAGGGCTGTAAACAAGCATCTCCCTCCACAGCAGGAAGTCCTTTAATGTGTCTTTGCGTTGAGGAGCTGGTATTCTGGGCAGAGTGTGGGGTAGGATGGGAGGCGGGGCCTGTTCTGCTTGTGGCTTTCTCCCCCTGTGGGGGTCAAGGATGGCAGCAGCCTGTGGACATATTTGTAGCCTCTGAATTTTCATCTGGTGATCTGAGGATCTGAGGCCCAGAGAGGGTTGGTGACTTGGCCATGGTCACACAGCCTCCCGGATAGTGATGAGTGGAGGCCTGGAAGAGAGTGTCTTCCCTGTGTCTTGGTCTTTGTACCAGATGCCCCCCGTGCCCGAGTCTCCCCATGACCCAGCAGTGGTTTGTTGATGGACTTCCTGGAGGCAGTTTCATTAAGCTCCAGCTGAACTGTCTTTGGCCTGATTGGGATATGGTTCTCTTGTTTCCAGTTTGTACAACCGTGCTCTTTGTTCCGCTCAGATCAGGGTCAGGCATGTCAAATACCGACATTTCAGGGATCCTTCTAGAATTTAAAACTTTTAGTTCAGCAAGTACTTACCGATTGGGAGGCTGCTCTGTGCTCAAGAAAAGTAGAAAAGCTGGCTGCTGCTTAAAAGGAGCACTTGCTTATTTAGCAGGGGAGGTTGAAGCCTAAGAACCCCCAAGTGCTGAGCGGCTTCTGGAAGATGCCTCTGTCCCCCGCTTCTTTCCACCTGTGGCCCTTCTCATCACCTCCGTCCTTTGCTGTCACCTCTACCGCTACTATCCTGGTTCAGAGACTCCTTCCTTCTCTTGCCTGGACTTTTGCAGTAGCCCCTGAAATACCTCCTGGTCTTGCCAACATCATGACGACTCTCAAACTTGCGTCTGATCATGGCTTTCCTCCCACAGACTGGCTCTAACTTCTCTCCCCAGACTCCCGTCCTGTCCTAGACCCCATGATCCAGCCGTTGCCAGGGACCCCTGACCCTCTGGAGCCTCTCTGCCTGGAGTGCCCTCTCACCCGCCTCTGCTTGTCCTTCCAGGGCATGATGAAACATCCCTCCCCTGGAGGACCTTCTAGGTTCCTTGGGCTTGGTTTCCCCTCTGTGCTTCTACAGCCTCCTGCTCCCTTGGGTCCGGTAGTCCCTGTGTTGGGCGTAATCCTCTGCTCCCTGGCTGTCTGGCGTCCGGACTGCGGGTTCCCCTAAGGAGGGGCTGTCATCCCTGTGTTCCCGGCGGCAAGCCCGGTGCAGTACAAGTCAGAGATGGCAGCCTGTTTATTCAGTAACTGCGCCCAGGATAGAGTGGGGAGGATCAGGGGAAAGCAAGAGGGACAGGAGAGGCAGGCCTGGGGCGAGTAGCAGGAGAAGCTTTGCCGAGGAGTGAGCCTTGCGTTGGCCCTTGAGGGGTGATAGACATTAGGTTGGGGGTGGATCTAGGGTGGGGGGAGGTCTTAGGCATTGGAAACAACGTGGTAGAGGGCCCCCGGGGCCGGCTGCGGGCAGGTGGGCATTGAGGGCTGGGGGTGATCCTGTGGTGGGGGGTGTCTTCCTCTATGACCTTCAAGTTTCTTGTGGCTTAATCTCTTCCAATTTCTGGAAGCTGGCCTCAGCGGCAAAGGAGGGTTCCATGGGTTTCCAAAGTAACACAGATCAGCAGGAAACTCGGTGACATCTGTGCTACACGCTGAGGTGGGGGGTTCAGCCTGGTATCCTTGGAGAAGCAGGCGTCTGAGCCCAGGCTCCTCGTGGGGTCATTCGTTGGGGCTGTGGCTGGACGGGTGGAGCCAGCAGTATCTGCTGTGGCGGGCATGACCACGGGGGCGCTGGTGGGTGTAGAGCTGCCTGCCAGAGCCAGGAAGGAGCTGCCTCCTCGGACCCGCTCGTCAGACTTCACAGTCGCCTGGTGCCTTTGCGTGGTGCTCACCTGCTCATTGTTTCTGGGTTGCTGCCTCAGACTGGTGGCTATTTTGGGGGTCTTCCAGAGAATGCTAAAAAAAGTAAATAAGCCCCAAACTTAGTTCTTACCCTCAGGGAATAAGTACATTTGAAGTTGTACACAAACTTAAGGATGCCTTTTGCCAGCCGAGACAGGGTGGAGCTCTCCAAGCATACTGACTTTACAAAGTGCCTTTAATAACTTAATCCTGGTGACACTGACCGCTAGCTCTGGGTCAGGCCCTGAACCAAGTGCTTGGGGGCGTCAGCCCATGTCATACTTCCCACAGCCTATGAGCAAGAATTGTCTCATTTTATAGATAAAGAAATGAAAGCCCTAGAGAAATTAGGTAACACTTGTATAATAGTTCAAGGTCAAGAGGCCGCATGTGGGACTTGCTTACACTCTCCTTTGACTCTCAGAGCCATCTTGTGAACCAAGGCGGGGGAAGTATTTTTATCTCCCATTTAACAGATGAGAAAATAGAGGCCCGGAGAGACATACAGAGGCACATCCAGCGTGAACCCAGGCTCCTGACTTGTGGTCCAGTGCGCTTTCTCCTGGCCATGCTGCTGTATTCTTTATTTAGCTGACAGATGCTGCTCTCCCATGGGGTGGTTGTAAAGCTCCAGTGCGGGGTTGCCTTCAGTGACGCAGCAGCAGGGCACCCAGAAAATGCTCCGTGTGCTAAGTGGCTTTGTTCCTGTCCACCCTCACCATGCCAGAGCACCGCCCGCGAGGCTGTCACTCCAGTGGCTCTTGACGATGGGTGACTGCAGATCCGTTCCGTCTATGTCGACCTTCCCGGTGCCAGGCACAAGGCAGGCTTCCTTCTGCCGTGCTGGCTCCGCCCTGCCCCTGGTGATACAGTGGGTGGGAGGAGTGGGTGGTGCCTAGACGCTCTGGCAGCGGTCCCTCACTCACTTAACCGTCTCTGCAGGGTGGTACCCAAGTCAGGGAGTGGGAACAATACTCTATTGTTATGTTAAACCTGAAATAGACACCTTCGGTTGGAGGGGGTGAGATGCGTCTATTATGGTTTAGTAATGACAAGAGCACGCTGTCTTTTCAGATGCTTGACAATCACCTGCTAATCCCCTGGGGTCTGGAAGCAGCTGTATCTTCACCCTCCCCTTCACTCTGTAGGGCGGGGGAGCAGCGGAATCGGGGTGGGGAGGGGATGGGACTCGGGCTTCATGGTTTGAGAAGATGCATTTGTACTTACTCCTGACCCTTCCCGCGGGGAGAAAAGGGCGCCTGGCTCTGGGAGAGATGCCTGTATGGTGGTGGGAGAACATTGCACAGACCCAAGTTCAAATCCCAGCTAACATTTATTGAGCACTTACTGCATGCATGTGCTCCACTTAGCACTGTACCTGTGACGTCTTGTTCGGTCCTCACAGTGCAGGTCTCTGAGGTCAGTACTGTTTGCTCGTTTGTTCCCTTACTCATTCATCAAGATTATTGAGCTCCTCCTGTGTACCAGGTACGATTCCAGGTGCCAAACAAGGCAGACAGAGTCCTGCTTCCGGGAGCTTACACCCTAGTGAGAGGCATCGGATGTAGCAGAAAGCAGCAGAGAGCTGGGTTTCTTACGCGCTTCTGAACGCCCTGTTCCTTGTCCCCCGCCCTGACCACATCACTCTCCACCTCCAGCCCAGATCTCTCTCTGGACGTCCATTGTCTCTGTCTGGACGTCCCAGGCACTGCAAACTTCACATTTCCAATGGGCCTTGTGGTTTTTGGTCTCTCCAAACATGCTCCTCTTGCCTCAACAAACGGGAGCCTGTCCCGACCCCCCTCCCTAAGTCCCCCTCCCGTCCTCCCCTGTTATCAAGAACAGTCAGATCAGGCTTCCCTGGTGGCGCAGTGGTTGAGAGTCCACCTGCCGATGCAGGGGACACGGGTTCGTGCCCCGGTCCGGGAGGATCCCACGTGCCGCGGAGCGGCTGGGCCCGTGAGCCATGGCCGCTGAGCCTGCGTGTCTGCAGCCTGTGCTCCGCAACGGGAGAGGCCACATCAGTGAGAGGCCCGCGTACCGCAAAAAAAAACAGAACAGTGAGATCAGCTTCTGTGTTGTGCTTCCAGGACCCCACACCTACTGCCCCTGCCACGGTTCAGCCCCACACTGCTTCCAGCTTTGACCTTTTCAGCCTTGCTTTCCGGTTACTGTGCCTTTGCACATGCTGTTCCTGCTGCCAGGAACACCGTTCACCCTCAGGCACACTCCCCGCTCCTGGCAAAGTCCAGTCTGTGCTCAAACACGCCCTTTGTGGAGCCTTCCCTGATTCTCCTGGCAGACTCGTGTGCGCCTGTCCCCATGCCTCCTGCGGTTAGGACATTCCACGGCTCCAGTCTGACCTTCTAAAGGCTGGCCTGACCTCCTCCTACCGCCCTGGGGCCTCCTGGGGTGCAGGGAGCAGGCCGCATCTCCTTTTTCATCTTCAGTGCCCAGAATGGTAGGTGTTTATTGACCGATGTGCTATGTAGATGAATATTAGATCTCTGACAGAGATGTCCATCTTGGGAGTATCCTTCATACCATGATAGACAGAATCCTGTTCTCCTTTAAGAAGCCTTAAGCTCATCTAATTCTGTAGTTTCCAAACTTGTTTAGATGTCTTAGAAACCTGTTCAAATGAAATTGCTCCACTCTAATGGTTCCTGAGGAGGTCCCCAGGGCACCCTGCAGGGTCCTAGTGAAACAGTTTGAAAGCCAGTGGTCTAGCCAAGCTCTCATGTATCAGTGAGGATTGGAGAAGAGAAGGGGTGGGTTGAAGGCGCTTCCAGTTTCATGGTGGCTAGTGACAGAGCCCTTTCCGGTGTGCCGCCGAGTCCCCCGTTCAAGCAGACGTTCTAAGGGGGAGCAGCCCTTTATCCTCATGATGCAACGTGAGGTCCGTTACTGGGCTTTGCAGAAGCTCAGTTGCTAAGATTTTTCTTTAAGCATCAAGTGTTCTCCCTAAAGAAAAATGCTGCTGAAGAGTGGAAAACCACGCATACCTGCTGAGCCTGGGTGCCACTGCACCACAAGTTTCTAGGAGTTGGCAACTGTGTTTTAAAATTGAGAGGTGCACAGGAAGGGAGCCTGCAAGGAAGGAGCCTATAAATATTCCCTTTTGTAGGGTGCAGAATTGACGTTTGGTTTATTCGTAGTGTGTTAGCTTCCAAAGGATGAGCCACAGGGTTCTGTATATTGTGAGGATGGGAAGGGGGTGGTGGGGGCCATCCCGTCTGGAGAAAGATGCCAGTGTGCCGCTGGCCAAGGGCAGAAGTTGTCCCCACTGTCACCTACATAGTGGCCCAATTTAGAAGCTCATTGGCCTGGAAGGAGGACAAGGTTCCCTCAGTTTTCCCCCAGTCACAGGGTGAACCGAGACGTTGGGAAATTGTCTCAACTGCCTTTCATTTCTAGGGGATAGATAGCATGTGTGTTCTACAGCACTCTCCCTTATATTGATACTGTGACCTAGAAGTTTACAAAAGACTTCCAGACATTTTTGGCGGGGGCGGGTAAGCTTTTTATTGAGGTGTACTGTTCATGTAGAAAAGGCAGAAACAATCAACGTCCTGCTGGATGGGATTTTGCAAAGTGCACGCATTGCAGAGCCAACGCCCCAGAAGCCCTCTGGGACCCCCCTCCAATGTCCACCTGCCCCAAGGTGGTGCTAACACCAGGGGGTGGTTTTGCCCACCTTCGAAGTCTGGATGCGCAGAATCACATGCTACCTGCTTCTTTGCGCCTGGCCTCTTTGACTCACCACCGCGTTCAAGGTTCAGCCACGTGGTTGCAGGCACTTGTAGTCGGCTCCTTCGCACGGTCTTCCACTGTCTCCCACACACATTTGACGGTCACGACAGCCCCGCGAGGTATGCGGGTTGGGGACCGTTCCTCCCGCCTGATGGGGAAGGAAGCCCAGAGTCAGGGAGGGGAAGCGGCCTGTGAGGTCACACAGGTCGGCAGAGGTGGGCCGGGGGTCCCCCGAGAGCTCTGCCCTGGATCCCCACACCCCAGACCCCACAGCAATGCACTGAGCCTCCGCCTCCCAGTTAGTGTAACGTGTTCTGGAACTTTCCCCTCCAGTTTCACGTCAATCCTCTGTGCTGCAACAGAAGTTCCTTCCCACATCTTCTTTTGTTCTGTAGAAATGGACACTCACTCTGTTCTTTGCTCCTCTGGGAAATGACTTGCATTCCCTGGAAGTCACCCTTGGACGGCTGGCTGAGGGATGTGGCCTCCTTGAACTCACCCTCTTCCCAACCCTGTAATTATCTGGGTTACTCGCCTATAAGCCGTTCCTTAGCTGTGATTCTCAAACCGGGAACCCAGCTAGCAACCCCTAGTGGGGTTTGGCCCTCCCGGGAAGGTTCCTCAGGCGGTCATGCTGGGAGCCTTTTCCTCTGGCCTCGTGTGGAGGTAGAAACAGGCAGAGGTGCAGACTTTGTCCTGAAAAAATGCCCACGGTGCTCTGCTAGGTAGGCCTGTCCTTTCCCCCCCCCCCCCCCCCCCTGTAAACCCCACTCCTGCATAGCCCTGCCTGAGGGAAGCCTAGTGATGGAACATTCTGTGCTCCAGCTCTTTCTTTCCCTTGTTTTTAAATGGACGCCTGTCATCAGGGAGACACCCCCCCCCGCCCCCGGAAGCAGCAAACCCTGTTCATAACTCTGGGTATTTATTTCTGCACCCTAGAGGTCAAACGCCCTTCTGCCTCGTGAGAAGGCTGGGATTGACGCTGAGGAGCTGGGAGTGGATCGTGGGTTGACAGCTCAGATGGGGGCGGCTCTGGGACATGTCCCATCTGCATGACAGCTGCTGAGGAAGTGACTGGATCCTTCTGGGAGTGATTTGTTCCTTTGCCCTAGAAATTACCACTGGCTCTCTCTATGGTCCTTCGAAAGCTTCTGGCTCTCCTTTTGAGTTACTTTGACCGTGTTTCCTTACCAGTTGAATCCCCGGTTTTCTGAATTCCCACTGCTGGTTTTGCTTTTTAGCTAAGCCCTAAACTGCAAACATGTAGTATGTATAGCATTATTCCCCCTGCTCGTGCCAGTAGCAGACATTGCTAATCAATTGTTGCACTCCTGTCCACTGAGCCTGAACCGTCTTGAGTCCTGGAACTCCAGGCAGCCACTTCCATCTGTTTGGAGCTCACAGGCGTAAAATCTTTTTGCCATTACAGCTCCAGGTGGTACAAGCAGAATCCTGCTTTCTGCCGAGGAAGCTTGATTTCCTATGAAAGGGGCCAGAAATGAAAGAAATCGCCTCTTTGAAGCATTCGTTAGTTGCCTAGACCTTTTCCCTTTGCAGGCGGGGTGGCAGGGAGTGGGTGTGGTGGCATGTCTTGCCCAGTGGATATTTTGAATTCAGGAGTCCACATTCCTTTAGGGTGTCATTTGCTGCTTCCAGAATCACACTTTCAAGGAGACTTGAAGGTTGTAAATAAATAACTGGACCCTCTTCCAGCCTCCTGAGGTCTCACAGTGATTGGTTGTTGCTAGAGTCCTCAGAGTACATCCAACAGGAGAAAAATGTAACTTGTGCAAGTCCCCACTTAGGAATAGACTCACTTCCTGCTTCCTGGGTGAGACACCACCTGGCAGGAGGGAGGCCCCGGCTGGGGGCAGGGCAGCCCGAGGGCCACTCTCCTCGCAGTCTAGCTTGGTCAGGGTGCCCCTGCTCCTTGCCCCGCGTGTTTATTTCCCAGGCAGGACTTCGGGGCTCCCCAGACTGCTTACGGCTTCTGTTCACAGAGCCGGTGGTGCCCTGTCTCTGGCAGGCAGCTTAGGGCAGAGAGTGGGGTTAGGAGGCCCCTGGGAGCAGGGGCAAGTCCTCCCTCGGGCCCACATTTCTTACCTGCCTCCCGGTGCGCTGTTATTACAGTGGGACTGGCTGGGGTATATCGGCCTCAGGCCAGCCCACCTGGTGGTTTAAAACCAGACTTAATCAAAATGTAAATACTTCTTAGGGCCAGAAAGCAGGTCCCTCCAGGTGTTTGAGCAGAGGCTGGAGAGCCTGGAGCCTGAGGAGGGGGCGGGGCCTGTCAGGCTCCTTCCACACTGAGGCCGGGGGTTCCCTGGGGCCCCTGCTAGGGGTCTCTGGAGGATCCACTGTCCACAGGGTGACAGTGCCCCACCTGCCCCACCACTGCTTGTAGACACTGTCAATGGGGCAAAGGTTCAGGAGGCAAGAGCGTCTGTGTCCTCCTTCCCTGGTCCCCCACCCACCCCTGCCTCTACAACCCCTCGGAGTCAGTGGCATTCCCCAGAGGGGGGTCTCTGGCTCTCCCGAGGTTGCCCAGTGAGTAGGAGGTCAGTCACATGCATTGATGGAGGGCTGTGTATCCGGCATTGTTCTGAACTCCACGGGTCAGCAGTGACCAAGGCACATGCCATCCCTGCCCTCAGGCTGGGGTGGTGGCCCGGCAGTAAACCAGGAAGCAAACAAGATCATGTCAGATGGAAATAATCTATAAATATGTAAACCGTAGTAATTTCCGATGGTGATCAGAACTGTGGAGTCAGTGAGATGAAGCAGGATTAGATGAAAATGAGACAGACTCTGCGGGTGGAAGTGTTACTGTAGAGGGGGACCACAGAGCTGCCACGGGGCTCACGTGACTCAGAGGTGTCAGAAAGGGGCCCGCATGGGATGGTCAGGCAGGGGGCACAGCTGGAGCAAAGGCCCAGAGGTGGGAACCAACTGGAAAGTCTCCGTGGGAACTAGAGGAGGTCAGGCTGTCTGGAGGGGAGTGTGGGCCTGGGCCGTGGTGGGGGCCAGCTGTGCGAGGCCCTTGGACATCATTCCAAGCTCGTTGTTAAGTCATTGGAGGACTTTATGTGAGAGAATTCCAGGATTGGATTTGGGTTGGTATAGCTCTGGCTGCTGGGCCGAGATGGTTTGAAGCGGGTGACAACAGAGGTGGGAGAGCAGGGAGGAGGCTGGTCCAGTCGAGTGACAAGAGCTGATGCTGGCCTGGTCCAAGGTGGCAGCTGTGGAGACAGGGAGGGGACAGGCATGTGTTTTGCTGTAGAAACCACAGATCTGGGGATGGACCCAGTGTGGAATATAAAGTGGGGGAGCGAAAGTGAAGAATCCTGGGTGTCTCCTGGGTTTGGGACCCGGTAGGGCTCCTCCGATCCACTCATCACCTAGGGTTGCATGGTCTGCGGTCCCCTCCCCTGGCAGAGCCGGAGTCCTTGCTTACCTGAAAGTGCCACGCAGTGCCTGGCTCCTGCGGGCCATGCCTGGAAGGGCAGACTCCACCCTGCCTTTCTGGAGCCAGAAGGCTGGACGGTGTGATGTTACCCAGCGTCTGGGGAAGTTGGAAAACTCAGGGTTTAATGCCTGAGAGGCAGCCCTGGGCAGCCCTGGCTGATGTGGCCAGGGGGCTGTGTTTGGTCCCCGGTGACGGCAACTTCAGGACAACGTTGAGAGCTACTATTGATTGCGTGCTTGCCCTGCCGTGTGCCAAGAGCTGTACACGCATTTCTCGCAGGTATTCCTCACAACCCTGAGCAGCAGAGTAGACGATCTTATCCCCATTTTGTAGATGCAGAGATTGGGGCTCAGAGTGTTTGGTCCAAGGTCACCCAGGTAGTGAGCGGCCCAGCTCACCGACAGGCCCCTGACTCCAGGTATTAAGTCCTTTACCAGCACCCAGCTCTGTCGCCAGTGAGCCACACCGTCCCCTCACCAGTTGTGTACCGAGGGCCCGCTCTGTGCCCGTCCCTGTCTAGGCCCGGGGGTCGGAGAACCCCTGCTCCTCCGCGCATGCGGGAGAGGACGGCAGGGAGTTTGCGGAAAGAGCAGCCCCTCCCACCCCGTCTCCCTTTCTCCTTCCTTCCCTTCCTTCCCAAGAGGGTTCGCTGCCGGGGCTCAGGCCAGGTGGAAGCTGCAGGCAGAGCAGCCTTGGGCCCGGGCAGGGGCCGTCAGCCTCGTCTTTTGCGACAGCTGCCTGGGCCCCGCCCGCCTCCACCCCGGCACCTGAGGGGCACACCTGACCCACTTGCACTTGATCTGCCGCTGCCTGGCCCTGTCAGTGGGTGGGGAGCGAAGCTCCTCCATCAGGTTTGGACGAATCCGAAGGACTCCCTCGGGGTCTGAGGATGGAAGTCATGCCAGGACGTTATTGTGCCAAGTTTTCTTTAGCAGGGAGGGGGAGGGGCTGTTACTCTGATGTCCAGAAGAAGAGGGTGTGATGTGCCCACATTTCCCAAACCTCACGTCAGATGCCCTGGCCTGGCAAGTGACCATCCGGGTGTGTCCTCACGGGCACAGGGCCTGGGACTCTGGGGACAGAGCCAGTGGGGTGTGGCTTGCCCTGGCTGGCTTCCCTTCTCCATGTCTGCCTGCTCCCCAGTGTAAACCCATGGGGGTAGGGCTTGATTCCTCCTCATTCAAACTGTGTCCTTACCCCTAGCCCCCCGCCTGGCCCACTGTAGGTACCCAGTAAGTGTTTGTTGGTAGGTTGAGTGAATGAATGAATAAATGAATGAATGAATGGGTTGCCCCTGGTCTTCAGTGCTTCTCTGTTGCTCTAGACCTGCGCTGTCCAAGCTGGTAGCCACTCGCCACACGTGGCCATGGAACCCCTGAAATGTGGCCAGTCTGAACTGAGTTGTGCTGTAAGTGTATATAATATTTCAAAGACTAAGTATGACCAAAAAAAGTGAAGTGTCTCATTACTAATTTTTTATACTGATTATGTGTTGAATTGATATTTGATATATTGAGTTAAATATGAAACGTTATTAAAGTGAATTTCACTCATTTCTTTTTCCTCTTTTGATGTGGCTGCCAGGTAGTCTAAGTTTGCCTGTGTGGCCCATGTTCTATTCCTCTTGGACGGCGCTGGCCTCGGCTGAGGTATTTGTCTTTGAAAGGCCAAGAGACCTGGGCTGGAATCCCAAGTCTCCCATTCCTGCCGGTGTTACCAGTGCAGGGCTCTGAGTCTCAGTTTCCTCACCTCTGAAATGGGGATGCTGAGTGAAACCTCACGGTCAGAATTAGCCGGAGGAGACAGCAGTGCCTTGTGTGGGGGGCCCCGGGTGTTTCTGCTCCCTCCACCTCTCAAGGAGGCGGCTCTGATTCAGGGGTTTGGGGCCAGGCCACGACTGGGCCCTGCTCCTGGGACTCAGAATACAGGCCGTGATGCTGAGTGGAGGAGAGTGAAATAAAAGAAAAAGAAAATCACTGTGTCCAGAAAATCACTGTGTCCCGAGGAAGCAGAAAGATGGAGAAAGGAAGGCAGGCAGGCTTCCTCTCAGGACCCCTGAGCCCCAGGGCAGGGAGCTCAGGGAGCAGGGGGGCAGGCCGTGATTGTCACCCCGACCCCGGGGCCCTGGGGTGCTCTCCACCAGGCAGTCATGGCCTGCGCCCTCCGTGGTGCTGGGGTGTTCCGGTGCCTTTCAGTAGCCTCTGTGTTCAGAACAAGGCCAGTTTGTGTGTTTGTGTGTGTGTGTGTGTGTGTATGTGTGTGTGTGGCGGTTACTCCTTTCACCCCCATCCCCAGGGTTCGGTGTCTGTCCCATGAACGGGGTGGGGCAGGTTCAGGACCAGGAGGGAGTTTCCGAGCCCCCCACCCTCACTCCCTTGGCCACCTGGGAAGCTACCAGGATTCATGCGGTGCTGAATGCTTCCCATGCATTTCCTCAGCTGTTCCTCCCAATCCAGCGAGCAGTAGCCCATTTCACAGAGAAGAAAATGGAGGCTGGGAAGGGAAGCAACTCGTCAAAGGCCACACACCTGAAAAGAGGTGGGCGGCCAGGAGCTGAACGTGGGTCTGTGCTGGGTGCTTGGAGGGTGGACTTCGGACAGAGCGCCCAGAAATCTGCAGCAGAAGGGGCCCGGATGGACTGGCAGGGAGGCTTGTGCTGCTTGTCTCTTTAGAATATCACCATTCACAGTGTCATGGTCTGTCTGTCTCTCTGTCTCCAGTCTGCTTCACTGGCTGGTCCCTAAGCCTGCTTGGTTAAGGCCCCGGCACCTCCCGAAGCAAGAGGAGAATGCTTCACCATTCCTCAGTTTCCTCATGTGGCACAGCTGGACCTTCCTCGCTGAGTGGAGGGGGAGGATTGAGCGACGTCAGCCTATAGAGGGTGCTGCTCAGCAACAGCAGCTCACGGGTGTTATTATTACTGTTGCCTTGACTGCCACCCAGTTCTCTTATTTCCAGCACTTCCTCTTGAAGCTTTGGAAACAGAGATCCTAAGTGATTGATAGCAAGTGAAGGTGCATTGCCCAGCCCTGCTCCTTGGCCTGACCCAAGGTCAGGTGTGGCCAGCAGGTAGGGGCTGGTCTGTTTCAGCTGCACAGGGATGCCAGGAATGAGGTGCGGCCCCTGGCCCAGCTATCAGCGTTCCCAGAGCAGCTGCCTCCCACAACTGGGCATGGCCATGGAAGTGTGTCCCCCAGACCTGCCGAGGTGGAGCCGGACCGGGTGCCTGGCTGCGAGGAGCCCTGGGAAAGCCCAGGTGAAGGTCTCCTGAACCTCACATTGAGCTTGGCACTGAGGGCCTGGCCTAGAGCCTCTGACCCTCCAGCTCCCAGGGCTCCCTGCTTCAGGGCTCAGGGCTCTCAGAAGCTTGAGGAACCCACGGTCCCCAGGGGATTCTTGGCCCCTTCCCATCCCTTTGAGGGCAGAGCAAGGGGCAGGCAGATGTGCCAGGGTCGCCTCTCAGAGTCCCGGGTAGAAAGGAGCACAGCACAGCCTGCTTCTGAGGCGATGCCTCTGCTCACTCATTCATTCGTTCCCTCACTCATTTGCAGACACTAACTGAGGTCTGCTGTGGGCCTGGAAGCATGTCCTAGTCCCTGAGTGCTGGTAAGCAAAAGCGACATGGCCTCGGATGGGACCTAATTAAGACATAAATTATAAGTCTTTGAAGGAAGGACTGGGGAGCAGTGGGAGAGAAACATGGAGACATAACTCTTGGATTGATGGGGAGGAGGTTCAGGGAATGATGTGACGCTGAGACCTGAACGCTTGTCTGGGGAAGTGGGGGTGACATGTGTCAGAGCGCTCAGAGCAGCATTATTTGTGATGGTAAAAATCTGGAAATAACCCATGTCTCTCAACAAAGAGTGGATGAATGAATTATTTTAACAAAACCTGTGGATATACGTTTAAATTTTTTAAATTCTCTTTAAGCTTGAAATAGTTCATTAAAAAAAAAGATACTGGAAGTGTGTATCTGGCAGGGGAATGACATGTGCAAAGGCCCTGAGGCAGGAACTCTTCCCCAGTGAGGAAGCAAGTGAAGGCCTGGCTTTTGCCCTGGAGGCCACCCCACCTCCTCTCTGTTTGAAAGTCTGCTTTCAGCTGCCCCTGAGACCAAGGGAAAGGTCCTTGGAAAGGCGTTCTAGGAGTCCTGGGTGTCAGCTGGAAGACGGTATGATGGTGGGGGAAATTGGACCATCGGGGGCAGTGCCTGCGTAAGCTAGATTAGTGGGAGGGGAAACCTTTGGGGTGAGTCAGCCTTCTTTGGTTGGATGCAGCAGAGCCTAGCTGAGCTTCTGCCAAGGGCCCTTGGTGATTCTTCTCTCCTTTTGTGGAGGAACTTGCCTGCTAACCAGGGCATCTGTGTGAGGTGAGTCACTGTTTTCCCCATTCTGTTGATCGCAGACACCTCCAAACACGTCCGTTTAGTCTGAACCACACACACTGATGAACTTGGACATCTGGACGAGCAAGCTGGGCATGTGCTTCAGCTTTATGTCCATGGACGGCTCTCTAGAACTCTCTGAAATCCATGGAAGCAGGGATTGCAGATTGAGGATCACTAACCTGGTCCAGGACCTCTCTTTTCTGATGCAGAAACAGAGGCCCAAAGAGGGGAGGTGTCCAATCTGAGGTCACGCCGAGCGGGAAGGAAGCAAGGGGCCCGGCTGACGTTTGCAGTCTTGGCCTGGAACATGGGGCTCGATGTCCCGAGCTGAGATGAGTCCTGCTGGCCTCTCCTGGGCAGATGCGTTGTGTCTGACCCTGGCCCCTGAGCCTGGGGGGTAGGGTGGGAACCACGGGTGTGAGATTCTGGCCAGGGCACTGCACCTGCAGGTGCTTCCTGCTGGCGCTCTGCTAGGGAGCACGTCCCTCCCCCTTCCGTGTGACTCTCTGGCTGCAGCATCCGCCAGCATCTACTGGGTGCAGGGCAGGGTGCTGGGTGCAGGGGGGCCATGGCCTCCGTCCTGCTGGACGCTTCTTCTGGCTAGTCTGTGCCAGGTGGTTGTTAGAGGGTATTGGGGCTTTGCCTGAGAAAATGCAGTGCGCCCTGCATGACTCACTTCTCTCTGGGCCTCTGTATCCCCAGCTATTCATTGAGGGGCAGGGCTGTGTGATCACCAAGGCCCCTCCCAGATCTGGTGTCCATTAGTTCTGAGTCTGGTGGAGAGGAGGGAATAATTACAGCCCCTTCTCATTGAGCTTTCTTCACTGTGCTAAATGCTTTACATGCATCAACGCATGACTCCTGTGTCTGTGAGGTCAGAAAAGAGTCAGTTGAAGCTCAGGAGAGGTTGAGTACTTTCCCAGAGTCAGTCACACAGCTAATAAAGGACACAGCTGGGATGTGAACCCAGGCAGTCCGACCCTGGAACGTGTCATCTTAATCACCACTGTGGCAAACTGAATAAGGGCCCCCAAAGATGTCAACATCCAAATCCCTGCAACTTGTGAATAAGTTACCTACCTGGTAAAGGGATTTTTTGGCTTAATTACACTAATTAAAGGATCTTGAGATGGGGAGGTTTGCCTGGATTATCCTGGTGGGCCCGATGTAATCACAGGGGTCCTTGTAAGAGGGAGGCAGAGGGAGATCTGACTACAGAAAAGGAGGTCAGAGTGATGCAGCTTGAGAAAGACTCAACCAGTGGTTGCTGGCTTTGAAGCTGGAGGAAGGGACCACGAGCCAGGGAATGCGGGCAGCCTCTGGGAGCTGGAAAAGGCAGGGGAACAGATTCTTCCCTAGAACCTCCAGAAGGAATCAGCCCTGCCAACACCTTGGTTTTAGCCCAGTGAATCTGATTGCGGACTTCTGACTTCCAGAACTGTAAGATAATAAATTCATGTTATTTAAAGCCACTAAATGTGTGGTAATTCGTTATAGCATCAACAGGAAATTAAAACAACCATGTCCTACTCACTTGCAGCTGGCTCTCCTTTCTGTGTTCAAGTTTGTTTCTGAATTCCTAGGGGTAGAAATCTAATCTGCCAAATAGAGCTCTCCTTGGCCATTTTACAACTAAAGAAGCATTTTAGACAAAGACTTTGTAAGGCCAACCGCCTTGCTCCCATTTTCTCTGCTGTGTAATGGGAATTAGGAGGGAAAGGGTCATGGGACCCCAGCATAGACTCTGCCTCTGTGAGTCCCCAGCTGGACGCTCCACCTCTCCAGGCACCGTCTTTGATTCTCTGTGAGTGATCGCCTGCAGTGGGGTCTGCACCAGATGCCCAGCACGTCTTTGTGGGCTGAACAAGCAAGGTCAGGGCCAAGGTCTGTGGCAGCGAGTGGTGGACTTCTCCCCAGGTCCCTAAAGAGAACACAGGTGCTCTGGTTCATCCTCAGGTACCTGTGCTTATGGTAGAAGTAGCCTGTGTGCTTTACTGGGTCAGGAATTTAGACAATCCTTAAAGAAAGCAGTTCTTTCTGTAGAGATGCTATTTTGAGCTGATCTTTAAGGACAACGTGCCGGCTCTGTAGAACCCAAGGTGAAGCCCTCTGGTCCAGTCCAGTAGCACAAAAAATGGGGTTCTTTTTACCTTTCCCAGAGTGTGGCTTAACTGCTCTTGGGTCCATTGCGAGGACCCATGGGCCCTGAGAGCTCATGGGCCCAACTCCTCATCTGAAGAAACTGAGGCCAAGAGAGGGGAAGGGACTCCCCAGGGTCACACAGGAAGTTAGTTAATATTTTTCTTTGTTGGGAATTCCAAGCTCTGAAATGATAGGGATTTTTCCTGGGGTCACATTAAGACGGGGGAGTCATTCACTCTTTCATTTAAGAACATTTTATTGTGTATGTGCTCAGTGCCAGGCACTAGGTATAGTCGTGATGCCAGCTTTTGAGGAGTCACCTTCTAATGGGTGGGGTGGGTGGGTGACAATAAGCAAGCCTAAAAGATAAATGAATAAAATAATTTAAGGTCATTACAGTTTATAAGGGGAATAAACAAGACGTGATGGGGAGTATCTGCTAGACAAGGGAATCAGCGAAGTCCTCTCGGAGGGGGTGATCTCTCAGTTGGAAACCAAAGAAAGAGTCATGGGGAGCGTGTTTCAGGCAGAAGAAACAGCCGGGCACACGGACTCGGAGTTGGGGGGGGAGGGGAGGAACTGGTGTATTTGGGAAACCAAAGGCAGCCCAGTGCGACTGGCACGGAGTGAACCAGGAGATGAGGTAGGGTGGGGAGGCAGGTGGGCTTCAGCCTGCAGGCCTTGTTGGTCACGGCGAAGGGTTCAGGTTTCATCCCAAGGACCATGGGGAGCCATCGGAGAGACTGGAAGTGGTTTGCTTTTGTAGAATGACACAGGCTGCAAGATGGACAGTGCATTGGACGGGAACCAGATGGAGGCAGGGAGGCGTCAGGAGGCTGCTGCAGCCGTCCTGTGAAATGTGATGGTGGCCTGGACCAGGGCGGTGGCCCACTTTGGAGGGGCAGGGAGATGGCAGAGTGAAAATGTCATTTGGAAAGAGAACCTGTAGGACTTGCTGGATGGTTGCAGGTGAAAGACTGTTAGTTAGCTGTCGCTGTGTAAGAGGTTACTTAGCAGCTTAGAACAACAATCAACATTTGTTAACTCATGGTTTTTGTGAGTCAGGAATTGGGGAGTGGCTTAGCTGGGTGGTGCTGGCTTACGGTCTCAGGTTGCAGTCATGATGTTAGCCGGAGCTGCCATCACCTGAAGGCTTGACTGGGGCCGGAAGGCCCGCTTCCAGGGTGGCTCCTGCACATGGCTGGGCAAATCAATGCCGGCTGCTTCCCGGAGGTCTCAGCTCTTGCCCACGTGGGCCTCTCCATAGATGTCCTCAGAGCAAGTGATCCAAGAGAGGGCAGGGCAGAGGCCACAGTACTTTCACGACCTAGCCTTGGAGTCATACTGTCATTTCCACCACATCCCTTTGGTTACACAGGTTCAGTGTGGGAGGGGACTGCACAGGCTGTGAATCCCAGGAGGCAAGAATCACTGGGCCATCATGGAGGCTGTTTACCACAGGGGCCATGAAGAGGGTGAGATCAGGGATGACATTAGGCTTTTGGCCTAAGTGGCTGGGTGAATGGTGGTGCCATTTACTGAGAGGTAGAAGCGCATGCTTGGGGGAAGGTAGGTGGGAATCAAGAGCTCTCTTCTAGACCCCAGTTTGGGAGACTTCACCTCTGCACTGGAAACTTCTGTCTGTAGGTGCTGCTGTGCTGTGCTGGTTTGGGGCTTCCATAGCCTCAGACTTGGGGGGAGCTTTCTCAGGGCCTAGTTGTCATCTGTCCCTTGAACTAATCCCATGTCAGCCTCGATGACCAAGAATTAAGAACCAGGCATTCTTAGGTTCAAATTCCAGCTTAGCCACTTGGTGGCTGTGTGACCCTGGGCCAGATTCTTGGCCTCTCTGGGCTTGTTTCCGCATCTGCAAAACAAATCCAATTCGCTGTGGTAGCATGAGACTCAGAAATTATGTTGCTGTAGCGCTCAGGCTGGGGCCTGGCTCGCCCTGGCCTTTTTACACTTCAGATTCCCAGCCTTTCTGTGTGCACAGTCATAGCTACATCATAACATACCCAGGTCGCTAGGTGGATTTGATTGGGAAGGATTTCTAAAGAGTCTGTTCAGCTTCTTTTAAGTAGATGATGCAAAAATTCTGGGGACAGCAGAAGTAATTATTACTCACAGGGAAATGCAAGTATTTTTATGAGTATCTTCTGAAAAATTGAGGCATTTCTTCATGAGCAAACAGTCCTGTTTATTTCTCTAACAAAATAGCCACAATTGTGCTGCAGGGGCCAACTTTCAATGCCAGTGGCTTTTCTCAGGGGTCAGCTCACCTCCCTCCCACTCCACAATCCCCCCCCACACACACTTTCTTTTCTTTAACCTAGAGGAAACATAGTGAAGACAAAAGTGACCAAATTTGGGCTTTGCTGAGAGAACGGGATTACTTTTGCAGTGAGAAGTTAATTTTTGTGGCCAGACTTTCTCAACTGTGAAAACCAGTGTGGGCAAAAGCATAGTAAGCCTGAAAGTACATTTGGAAAATGATTTTCCTTGGAAAGGACGTTTTAAAGAAGGTCATTAGTGTTTGCAAGAGGACAGGGGCATCTGTTTTCTCCTGAAGGAAATGTTCACTCAACTCGTGAAGAGACAGAGAGGAGGAGAGGGGAACGGGGGAAGCCATGGGGAGGGGATGCTTGGGGAGCCGAGATGGGAAGCAGGACGGCTTAAAATCGTGTCCGCACCCGCCCGGTGCCTGGTGCTGTGCTAAGCACACTCTCTATCTGACCCTGACAAAGGGCATTTGGTTATTACACCTGTTAGGAAACTGTGGCTCAGAGAGATTGGCAAGGTGTCCTGTGGTCACTCAGCTGGTGGACAGAGGACTCAGAAGTCCAACGCTGCCTGTCTGATAGAGCCCCCTCTCTTTCCATGCTGCCCTAGGAGAAAGGGCTCTTGGTCCGGGGTCAGGATAACTGACACGGTAAGATGGGAGGAGACACACCTGAGGGGAAGGGCTGGGGAGGCGGTGTGTGCCCTGTCCCTCCCATAGAAGGTGTTGTGTTCCCATTTTCAGGGAAAAAAAATGCAGGCTCGGGAAAGACTACGGTGTGTGATGTGGTTTTATTGTTTTAAAGTCCATTTGGGGGACTTTCCTGGCGGTCCAGCAGTTAGGACTCCGAGCTTCCACTGCAGGGGGCATGGGTTCGATCCCTGGTCGGGGAACTAAGATCCTGCATGCCGTGTGGTGTGGTGCGGCCAAAACATAAAAAGTAAAAAAATAAAGTTCATTTGGAAACCATCTCTTCCGTTGTGGTTCTGCCTCTCCACCTGTTTATCAATCTATTTGTCAACGAGTTATTGAGCACTTACTATGTGCCAAGCACTGTTCTGGGTGTTTGGGAGACAGCAGGGAACAAAACAAAGATCCCTGCCCTCGTGAAGCCTGCATTCTAATGGAAGGAGGGGTGGACACAGGCAATAAGCCACGTGGAATGTTACAAAGTGATATGTGCAGTCGAAATTAAACCTACAAAGTAAAAGAAGGGTAGAGGGATCCGGAGAGGCAGGCAGTGGGTGGGTACAGCCTGTAGTGTTAGAACAGGTGAGCAGCAGGTGTTGCCTTGGAGGCGTGGAAATGCCCTGGAACTAGGCAGCGGTGGTGGTAGCACAGCGTCGTGAATGTCCTAAATGCCACTGAATTGTTCACTTTAAAGTATCAATAATTAATTTTATTTATTAGGGAAAAAATATTTATTAGGGAAAAAAAGGTGGTCAGGGTCAGCTTCATGGAGAGAGTGGTATTTGTGCAAAAGGCTAAAGGAGGGGAAGGTGTTAACACTTGGGATGTTTTCTCCCAGGGAGAAAGAGGGAGGCTCCGGGCAGAGGGAATAGCAGGAACAGATGAACTCAGGTGAACTGTGACCCCCAGGCCAACAGCCTGCTGTCTGTTTTTGTAATAAAGTTTTATTGGAATAAAGCCATGTTCATTTGTTTACGTATTATGTTGTCTGTGACTCAGGGACTTCACCTGGGTCTTTACAGAAAAAGTTCCTGACTCCTGAGGTAGAGCATACATAGGTCCTCAGGTGGGAAGGTACATGGGGTATGTGAGGAACAAGAGGAGGAGAGGATGGCTGGAGTGAGGGAAGGAAGGAGTAGAAGCAGGTGAGGTCAGAGAAGTCACGGGCACCAAATCAGGTAACCCTCCTGCATAGCTTTCCTGTGGCACCTCTGGTAAATGTCAGGACAGAGGCTGACATCATGCTGATGGGGAAGTGTGTGTGTGTGTGTGTGTGTGTGTGTGTGTGTGTGTGTGTGTTGGGTGGGGGCAGTGGTAGGGTGGAGAGATGGCTGAACTTGGGAGTCCTAACACCTGGGCTTTAGACCTGCTGTCTGTCCCTCGCCAGCTCTGTGTCCTCAGTTATCTCATTTACAAAAGTCGTGATGGTGGTGGTGGTGATGGGTGATGGTGATGGTGGTGGTGGTGGTGAGGATGATCGTGGTAGTGGGGATGATGTTGACGGCGGCGATGGTGGTGGGGATGGTGGTGGTGGTGGTGGGGACAATGGGGGGGGTGGCAGTGATGTTGATGGTGAGGTTGGTGGGGGTGGGAATGGTGGTGATGGGATGGCAGTGGTGATGATGGTGGTGGTGTTGATAATGGCTACATCCAGTGAGCCCCTACTCTGTGCTAGGTACTTGCACACTTGACTCTAACTCTTTATCGCAGCGGTGCAGATTGGGTAGCAGCATCTTCCTTTGCAAGAGAAAACACTGAGTGACTTGGGGAAGACCCTGTGTGTGGCAGGGCTCCGATAACATGCTGTGATAGCCACTTATCATACTCCAGTGAACAGACCGGAGGCAGTGGGCGTGAGAACCCCTGGTAAACAGCGCAGCCAGCACTCAAGGGCAGCAGCCTCTGGTGAAGGTGGCCCAGTCTTAGTGCTGCCCTTGGCAGCAAGGGTTTCCTGGGAGGGGCCGTCCCCGGGCCCCCCTGCCCTCCCACTCCCACCGCAAAGCCACACCAGAGGCCTCCCCTCTCTCAGGCTCCGTGTGATGGGGAGGGGCCGCGTCCCCCCCCCAGCCCCATGGCAACCAGTTACCAGGCCTGGTGTTGGTTTGGGTTTTCCTAATTGAGGTTGTGGGATCCTTCTGGTTGTGGCTGAGGCTTTTCTGCCCTGGAAACCCGGCTGCGGCGTGGCCATGGGGTGGGGCCTGGAGGTGCTGGGACCTGCCTGCAGGCCGCACACGCCCCCGTGCTGCTCCGCCCCCCCCACTACCTCCCGCCGCTTCAGTACCGCGCTTCCTTTGAAGAACATACTGGAGGTTTTAGGTTCTTGTAGCTGACAGCTGTGGCACCACGAAACGTTCCGTGGTCAGGATCTCTGTGTGTCTTTGCCTCCCCATGGAGGCATGGAGGGTGCAGCCGGCCTTGAGGCCTGGGGTGTGGGAATGCACTGCTTCTGTTTGCCCACCGTGGTTTTTGCCCATCCTCCTGGTGGGGTCCCTGTGAACAACGGAAGCCCCAACTAAGCCGCGGAGTTCAGCTCCCAGGCGGGTAGACAGGCCCTGGAAAGGCCTCCGGTCCTGTCCCGTCCTCCTTGCTTCGCTGAGTTTGGGCAGGGTGCTCCCTGGCCTGGCTGCGCCTGCACCAGTGTCAGCCTTTTGATTGGAGCCCAGGGCTTCATCCTGAATTCTGATGAATTCAGGTGGTGGTGGTGTGAAGGTAGCAAGCCCCTCTGGGTGGGAAGAGGCTCTGTGCCCCGAGCCCTGCCCTCTTCCCTCTCTTGCCCACCCCTGGGGTCCTATGCCAGCTAGGATGGCGCTGGACACACTTGAAGACACCAGGGCTACCGGATGCTTCCTGCCCCGAGGAGCCGTGGACTCAGCTGCCCCCCTTAAATGGCACAGTTCCCATCACAGGAGATTCTGGGCCAGAGGTGCCTTTGGTAGCCCCTCGTGTTGTGTTTTCTTCCAAACGTTTCCATCAGCGGGTAGTTCTGGGGGCGTCTCCACTTGGCGCCACCAGATCCTGACCTCCCAGCTCCAGCACTTTGGGACAGTGGGGTAACGGAGGAGTGGAGGACAGGGGAGGATGGAGGGGGGAGTCAGCTAGATGCAGGGGGCGTCCAGGAAACGTCACAGAAGAGGGTATCCTGAGGCAGAGACCCTGTGGGTACTGGATATTTCTAGAAAGTGAGACCTACAATAATAGAATGAGGCCCCTGGCCCTGGGTTTGCAAGCTCCATCCCCCTTGCCCCACGCACCCGATCAGCTCCCTTCTCATCTGTACTAATGCGATCTTAAAGAAACACTCTTCTGAAAAAAAAGGGTTCTGCTGCCATGACCTGGCACCACCCTCCCCTGCCCCCTCCTCCCCCTCCCATCCGAGGTGAGGAAACTGAGGCCAGAGGGGTGGGCCCGTCTCCCTTTCACAGTGGTTGCCAAGTGCATTGGGTTGGAGAAAGTCCCCTGCAGGCTGAGGTCACCTCAAGTACATTTGGCTGGAGTCACTCAGTGACGCAGTCCCGAATGGCCCTATAATTGGGATCTTGCCTTGTTTGGGGCTGTATGAAAAGCGACTCTGAACCAGTGAGATACACCCTCCTCTTCAGCTTCAGCTGCGGGTGCCACTCTGGCAATGGCAAAGGGGACACAGCCCAGGTGGATGGGACAGAAATATTGGTGGCAGGGAGGGGTGAGCATAGAAACAAGCAGACACAGGGTCCACCTACCCCACCAGGAAAACTGGCCTCCTCCGCATTGCCTGTGGCCTTTGAGGACACCCACGGCCTCCCTGTGGCGGTATTTTCTGGAAAACCAACACTGCTGGCAGTGCTGTGGAAACTGAGTCCTGAAAACTCACCTGGTTAGAAAGGAATTGAACAGACTCTTTAGCTCCACAGATGTCACAGGCAAAATTGTCATAGTGCCTTCCACTTGACCGGCTGGAGTGGCTCAGTCCTCAGCTTCTGTGGCTGGGAACACAGAGAGCGATCCTTCCCATGTACAGTCAGTCACCAGGATGCTTGAGACCCTCCCAGACCTTGATCCAAATGCGCTGAGAGCAGCTCCTCCAGTTTTCATGGTTCTCACCCCCCAGCCCCCAGATGTGTATTCTAAAGACCTGCTTTACAACACAATTTGAATTTCTAACAGATATGGTCCCTGGCATTAACATGACCTTTCCAAGCCTCCTGGAAGCTTGGTGACCCACAAGCCATTCCGAGGAAGGGGCTCTGAGGTGACAGGAGAAAGAGGCCCTGCTGGGAATCCTGGGGCCCCTGTAGCCCGGGCCCCCCTCCATCCTGCGTCCTTGTGCCTTTAACCAGCAGTGCCCTAAACCGTTTTGGAAGAGAGGGCAGCTGTTTCTGTGGTTTCGCCAGTGCTGCCTCTAGTTACATCTGGCACCACCTGGGGGCCTCTGCACTGAACGGGCAAAGCTCGCTCAGCCCCTCCGTCTCGCCCCATCCACAAGGGCCAGAGCTGATTGGGTAATTTCAGAGCCTAGGCTGGCCCACGACATGTGGCGTGCCTGGAGAGAAAAGGTGAGCTGGCCAATCAGATTTGCTCCTTGGGACTCTAGGCTCAGGATTCTGGCAGATGGGCAGGGAGGGGGCTTTGGGGTCTGCAGGCTGCAACACCATTCTGAGACTGACTACCCTGAGTGAGCAAAGACTCCGCAGAGGAAGCGCAGTCCCCACAAGACCACCCTCACTTCAGACCGCAGCCACCAGTTTGAGAGTCCCCAGGCCACACATACTTCTGACTAACTGGCTAAACATTTGGGGATTCCCCCAACCCCTCTCAGGTTTGATGATTCACTAGGACGACTCACAGAGCTCAGGAGAGCGCTATATTTACAGTTTTATTAGAGTGAAAGGATACAAATCTGAACCAGCGAAAGGGGGAGATGCATAGGGCAAGGTCTGCTAGGGACACGTCACCTTCCCGGCACCAGTGTATGATCACCAGCCAGGAAGTGCACCCGAGCCCAGTGCCCAGAGTTTTTACTGGACTTTTCATTACTTAGGCGTGATTGATTGAATCACTAGCCACATGTTTGAACCCAGTCTCCATCCCCGTTCCCCTCCCCGAAGTTTGGACACCATCATTTGGCTCAAAGCCCCAACTCTCTAAGCCCATGGTTGGTCATTCTGGCATGGCCAATCCCAGCTTGAGTCGTCTCCTTAGCATGAGCTCGGGTATGGTTCCGGGGGCCCACCACGAATAAAACCCACACCCCCATCACTCGGAAAATTCCCAGGACTGGGAGATCACCTACCAGGAACCAGGGACAAAGTCAGTTTCTTCGTTATACAACAACAGCCAATTGGGTTCCATGCAAAGAGGTGAGTAAGCCTGGCGTGGTCTGCAGAGAGGCACATGGCGGAGTGAGAGGCAGAGACACCCCAGCCCCGGGTTCTCTGTGTCTCCACAGCCTTCCTGTTCCCACAAACCCAGCTGCTCTTGGCTGCCTCTCCTTGGATTCCTAGAGGCTCCAGTGATCCTGGTAATAATCCCTGTCTTTGTGCGTCAGCTTAAATGATTCTCTCTTCCTGCTCACCTTGGTTAGAACCGCACTCACCAACACAGTTTTCCAGTGTGAGTTGACAAGTCTGTCCTGGAGGATGTGGTCCATGGGAAGACCGGCTTCCACTCCCTCAGGGCCCACAAAACGAATCAGGTGCTCTCCGGATCCCAGTGTGCCTATCTCCAGGGATGATGCTCTTCTCTCTGCGCTCCAGAGAACAATAAAGGTTCAAAGGGAAGAGGTCAGAATGGGAAGAGGTACCCAGGAAGTATAGGGTGTGTGCACTGATGATTCGGGTGGGGTTTGAGGTGGGTCCTGCATGCTCCGTAGGGAGCCAGACCTGGGCCTGGTGCCGGGTGTGGTGGGCCCCTGAGGCCATCTCACCAACTGTTCCCCCATGGCCACTGGTGAGCTTCTCTCCAGTGTCTCCCTCTGGATTTCTGGAAACAGTTGGGTCCGCATCCAGTTTGCCTTCCTACACCGGCGAGTGGCTGGGTAAGTGGTTTTATGGGCGTCGTGTGAGAAGAATGCTCACGCCAGGCAGGGGACAGGGACCGGGGTTCTTGTCAGAGTCAGACCCCAGGATCACCGAATTGGTCCAAACTGCTGTGAATTTTTTCAGATTTAGAAAAGAAGTAGGCAGGGCAGAAATAATAAGTCAGAGAGAGAAATTTCCAGAAAGAGTGGGCCTATCGTCGTCCCGTTTCCCACATGATGCTCAAGGGCTTTCTCACACTTGACTGCATCAGAATCAACCTGGAAGGCTCATTAACATGGACCGCTGGCCCCTCCCAGAGTTTCCGACTCAGTAGACCTAAGGTGGGGCCCAAGATTTTGCATTTCTGTCAAATTCCCCAGTGATGCTGGTGCAACTGGTCCAAGGACCACATTGGGAACCACTGATTCAAGGGTGTGAAGGAAGGTCTTTCCAACAAATGCAGAGAGCCTTTCTCAGCTTCCCCCAAGGAACCTTTCTCTGACCAGGGAGGAAGAGAACATTAGAGTAGGAGTCAGGATGCCTGGGTGTGTGACATAAACCGCTTGAGCGATTTGAGCCAAGGTTCTTGCCTTTCTGGACTCTATTTCCTCACCTGTCAAATGGGTCCAGTAAGAGGACCTACCTTGTGTGGTTGATGTGAGGATTAAATGAGAGGGTGTCTTAACAAACAGCTCCCTGACTCTGGTAGTACAGGAAATGCCACATTTCTCTAACTTCCAAATCAGATATACTGTAAGATTGATGAGAAGTTCAAGGTCAATTGTTTTGCAAAGGTCTGTCCCACTCCCTTCCATGGATGGCACGAGAAGCCCCAGGGCTCAAAGGAATCCAGCAAATAAGACTTCACACCATCGGGGTCACTGCTGTTGTCGATTTTGTCAGTGTCCTTTGGAGGAGAGGTCTCTGCGCTTTTCCACTCCCCTGTGTCAGGCTGGTCCCGGGTCCCTCACAGCTCAGAGCCCCTCGTCCCTGGGATCCAGCAGGGGCACGGGCCTCCCCACCACACTGTCTCCCTCTCGTTCTTATTTCAGTCCTCAGCCTTCAAAGCACGAACACCTCCCTGGAAAACAGTAAAAGCAACAAGAATAACAGCCAGTTTCTTCCCCCACAGTGACAGTTTTCTCATGGCAGTTTTCTGGCATGATCTTTTCATTCTTCCCTGGGCACATCCACAGGAGCAAAAGAAATGCCAGCTCGTTCCTCAGTAGCTCACCCTGTTATGAGCACTTGGCCCGTGCTTAAGACACGGTAGCTCTTTATTACTTTACTTTTTCCCCCAAGTCCTGCGCTCCATCCCCGCTAGGACTTGCCCTCCTGCTGGCCACTCTCCCTCCTCCTGCCCTGCCACCCCCTTACCACACTTCCCTCAGCCCATCTGGGGTGTACCTGCACGAGGCCATTGCTGGCAGCCAAGGGAGACCCTGGGGGCTGGAGAAAGCAGAAGTGATTTGGTAAGCAACTTCCTCTCTGGAGGCTGCATCTTCCTGTCGCCCACCTTTCTCCAGGTTTTGCTTGGACTCTTGCCCACCCAGGAGAGAGACCTGCTGCCCTGGTCCTTTGGTGCCTTCCCCAGAGCCATGAGTGGGTAGAGTTCAGCCCATGTCCACAAGCCCGACATCTTGGTCTCTTCTCACCTCTGATAGGAGCCCTCCTGTCTGGCTCCCAACCTGTGTTGCTGGCATCCCCTCCCTGGCTGGGGCCCCCTTCCTCCATGCAGCCCCCACCTGCCTAGCCACACCCCCAGTGGTCTCACTCAGCTCTGCCCTTTTAAGCGTGGAATGAGCTGGACGTCCACGAAGGTAGGCACTCTGTCCTCTTGGCCGTCTCATTTTTAGCCTGTGGAAGGTAAACTGAGCAACCGTAGGCTGGTTGGTAAAGAAAATAAAGCCCAAGGATGCTCAAGACAGGAAGTGGCTGCCAGTCAGTGTGGGTTGGAGAAGATACATGCTCCTGTTTGCGTGTGTGGTTCATCCATTGGCCCCATTAATTCCTCTCCCTGAGCCTCAGGTTTCTCATCTGTGAAATGGGGCTAGTAACTGCCTTATTGAGGACCAAGCGTGTAGCATCTAGTTCAGTGCTAAGCAAATATTCACTTAACCAGTCAGTCAGCATAACTTAACAAAAGCTTGCAATTGTCCAGGCCAGTTGTGTTAGCTGCCCCACCCTCTGGAAGGTCTGGGCTGAGCTGGGAGAGGGCTGTGGGCAGACAAGGGATCTGCCTCTCAAGGGCAGCCCTGGGAGGGGCGTAAGGTTGGGGGCTTGAAGAAAGAGCAGGACTTCAACAGGCAGAGGGGTCAATTCTGGAGGTCAGAAGTCTGACCTGGGTCTCACTGGGTTAAAACTAGGGTGTCGGCAGGGCTCTTTCCTTTCTGGGGGCTCTAGGGGAGAATCTGTGTTCTTGCTTGTCTAGCTTCTAGCGGTCGCCTGCACTCCTTGGCTCGTGGCCCCTTCCTTCTTCAAAGCCAGCAAGAGCTGGTCTAGTTTTTCGCACATCACATCACTCTGAGCTGACTCTCCCACCTTTGCTTCCACAATTAAGGACTCTGGTTACATCGGGTCCCCCCAAATTATCCAGGATAATGTCCCTGTCATTATCCTTAATTCAGTCTGCAACCTTAATTTCCTTTGCCACGTAACCTAACATATTCACAGGTGCCAGGGATTAATGGATACTTTGGAGGAGCATTGATTTGCCTGCCATAGTCCCTGCCCTGTTCTGGGGGATGAGGAAGTGAGGAGAAGGACGAAGGAAGCCCCAGGTGGCTGTGTGGTACCCACCGGCCCTTCATTACTCCAGCCTCTGGGTCACATCCTCCAGCCTTGACTCACCTTTGCCACCTCCCTACTACCACCACTGTGGCCCCATTACTAGCGAGTCTCTCCCAAACCTCGCACTCCTTCTGAGTGTTGGTCATAATGGTCATTAAATAAAGCAGCATTTCTCCGTTTCAGCACTGTTGACACTTTGGGCACGTTGTTCTCTGTTGTGCGGTGCTGTCCTGCTCATTAGACATGGTTTAACTGTATCTCTGGCCTCTACCTGCTAGATGCTGGTAGCACCCTCATCCAGTTGTGACAACTCCAAATATCTCTAGACACTGCCGAATGTCCCCTGGAGGACAAATTGCCCAGGGATTGAGAACCACTGAAATCAAGCCTTTGATGTTTGTCTTCCTTACTAGATTGGGCACCCAAAGAAGGAAGCCCCGAGAGGGTGACACCCCATCTGTCTTGCCCGTCCCCATGTCCCCAGCACCTGCATAGTGCTCGGCATTTACTAGATGCTCTACACATACTGGTTTAATGAATTAATGAATTTTGTTAATTTTCTTTATTTTTAAAGTTTTTGGTGTTAATTTTCTTAATGGATAAATTAACCTATAAAAAAGTGTGTGTGTGTGTGTGTGTGTGTGTGTCTTAAATAGACTCCTGTTGCCATAGACTGGCTACCTAAGAATCGCCTGGGGAGCCTCTTACGTAGCCCAACTCCTGGGTTCCGATCCAGAGAGTTGGGGCTCAGGCTGATGGGGTGCAGCCTGGGAGTCTGTATTGTCAAGAGGGCTTCACCAGTTCCTCAGAAAAGGGAAACATAGAATTACCATATGATCCAGCAATTCTGCTCCTAGGCATATACCCAAAAGAATTGAAAGCAGGGACTCAGATATGCAGAGCAGCAGTATTCACGATAGCCAAAAGGTGGAAACAACCCAAGTATCCATCAACAGACAAATGAATAAACAAAATGTGCTGTATGCACACGACGGAGTATTATTCAGCCTTAAAATGGAGTGAAATCTGACACTTGCTACAGCATGGACGTACCTTGAAGGCATCATGCTAAGTGAAACCAGCCAGTCACAAAAGAGCACATCTTGTACCATGTCACTCGTGAGGTCCCTAGAGTAGTCCAATCAGAGAGACAGAAAGTAGAAAGGTGGTTGCCAGGGGTAGAAGGGAGTGGAAGCTGGTGTTTGATGGGTACAGAGTTTCCATTTGGGATGATGACGTTCTGGAGACGGACGGTGGTGACCGTTGCACAGCAATGTGAATGTGCTTAATGCCACTGAATTGCACACCTACAAATGCTTAAAATGGTACATTTTCTGTTATGTATATTTTACCACACACACAAAAGTGCTTAATCCCAGCCAGATCTGGGAACAAATAGTGTGGGAATCAATGGGAGCACAGGGAGTGCAGACTGGATGAGTTCTTTTTTTTCTTTTCTTTTTTTTAACATCTTTATTGGGGTATAATTGCTTTACAATGGTGTGTTAGTTTCTGCTTTATAACAAAGTGAATCAGTTATACATATACATATGTTCCCATATCTCTTCCCTCTTGTGTCTCCCTCCCTCCCACCCTCCCTATCCCACCCCTCCAGGCGGTCACAAAGCACTGAGCTGATATCCCTGTGCTATGCGGCTGCTTCCCACTAGCTATCTACCTTACGTATGGTAGTGTATATATGTCCATGCCTCTCTCTCGCTTTGTCACAGCTCACCCTTCCCCCTCCCCATATCCTCACGTCCGTTCTCCAGTAGGTCTGTGTCTTTATTCCTGTCTTACCCCTAGGTTCTTCATGACATTTTTTTTTCTTAAATTCCATATATATGTGTTAGCATACGGTATTTGTCTTTCTCTTTCTGACTTACTTCACCCTGTATGACAGACTCTAGGTCTATCCACCTCATTACAAATAGCTCAATTTCGTTTCTTTTTGTGGCTGAGTAATATTCCATTGTATATATGTGCCACATCTTCTTTATCCATTCATCCGATGATAGGCACTTAGGTTGTTTCCATCTCCGGGCTATTGTAAATAGAGCTGCAATGAACATTTTGGTACATGACTCTTTTTGAATTATGGTTTTCTCAGGGTATATGCCCAGTAGTGGGATTGCCGGGTCATATGGTAGTTCTATTTGTAGTTTTTTAAGGAACCTCCATACTGTTCTCCATAGTGGCTGAACCAATTCATATTCCCACCAGCAGTGCAAGAGGGTTCCCTTTTCTCCACACCCTCTCCAGCATTTATTGTTTCTAGATTTTTTGATGATGGCCATTCTGACTGGTGTGAGATGATATCTCATTGTAGTTTTGATTTGCATTTCTCTAATGATTAATGATGTTGAGCATCCTTTCATGTGTTTGTTGGCAGTCTGTGTGTCGTCTTTGGAGAAATGTCTATTTAGGTCTTCTGCCCATTTTTGGATTGGGTTGTTTGTTTTTTTGTTATTGAGCTGCATGAGCTGCTTGTAAATTTTGGAGATTAATCCTTTGTCAGTTGCTTCATTTGCAAATATTTTCTCCCATTCTGAGGGTTGTCTTTTGGTCTTGTTTATGGTTGGATGAGTTCTAATGGCCCTTTTAAGCCTCAGAGCCGGAGCTGATGGGGATGGGAGCATCGGACTTGGCTGATTTCTCGAGACGGCGGCCCTTCCCCGGGGGATGCACGTAACCTTTACAGGGGCCAGGCCAGCTACCGACTGGAGGCCACTGTCCTGTCCACGGGGGCAGCCGCTGCCCAGCTCCAGCTCATCCTGCAAGAGAAATGCAGGAAGAGAAGTCCCAAATCTGGATTCATATGTAACATCTCCGTGTTTAAATCTTGACACCGGGTTCAATGAACAGGCGAACAAACCAACAAGCCACACGTGGGTCCAACAGAGCAGCTCTTCAGGCCTCGGGCCCGGGGTGGCATCTCTTCTCGGTGGCTTGGGCCTCAGCTGGAGAGATTCGAGTTCTGTTTCCTCCTACCGGATGCCGTATCACTTCTGAGGTCCGATGCCAGCTTCTTCTTTGATACCTGGGAGCTTCCTTTGCTTTCGGTGCTCCCGAAAGGGAGCTTTATAGACAGAAGGGTGAGCGTGAATGCCTATAGGGTCTGGATTCTGCTCAGGCTGGGGTCTTGGCCCTGCCATTTGTGAGCTGTGGGCCTATAGGTGACTTGCTTCTTTCTTCCCTGTGCCTCAGTTTCCTTGTCTGTCAAGTGGCAATAGTAATAGTTATGCCTGGGAGAGTTAGAGCGGGGACCAGGGCAGGGCAGCAGAAGGGCTGTGAGGTGTGTGTGGACGTGTGATGGTGTGTTGGTGCCGCTGGAGCAAAGAGCACAGTGGAGTCGGACAGGCCATCAGCTGGTGAGTTACGCAACGTCGGACGTCTGTTTCTACATCTGTGATATGCCCAGTGATTTCCTCCTCCACGAGTCATTCTGAAGATTAAGTAAGATAATGTTCAAACAGTGTCTGGCCACAGCGTGAGCCCCACACACATTTGTTTTGTTCCTTGGAGGCTGGGGCCTTTGACCTTTGTGGAGGCTTGAGCAGAGGGGGCTGGGGCTGGTTGGCTGGGCTGAAGACAGAACGAGCAGAGAGCTGGGAAATGGACCGTGTCCTGCCCCTCTGCCGTCAGCTCCCTCCCCTCCTTCCTGGCCCCCCGGGTGGGGGTCCTGGTCCCATCCTCAGAAGCCCACCCACTTGCTGTTCAGGAAGGTGGCCTCAGCTTTGCAGGGCAGTTGGATGAGTTGGGAATCTCCCTTTATTGAGATCAGCTCTGTGCCAGCGCCGGCACACGCTGGGCCGGGGGCGGGCCCAGAGCCGAGCTCCTCCAGGTGTCCCTGGGTTGGCTGGCTGAAGAAAGGGGCCTTGCCCTGCCCAGACCCTCTCTGGGGGTCAGAGGCTGCGGGGAGCATCCCGGGGTGCTGAGGGCCTGGCCAAGGTCTGGCGTCTCTTTAACTGGCCCCAAACTTCGCGGGTACTTGAGGTGGTGATCACATGAAGGGGGATGAGAAGCCCTTAAAATTCCGAGGCGCTGAGGGCCCTAAAGGATTATGTGATCTTCGGTGAGTCACTGGCCACTGGAGTTAAGGGCCGCTGTGGGGGCAGTGGGTAGATGATGGCATCTCTGGTTCCTGGCGTGGTCCTGGCCACGCGACACAGAGGTGCCTCCAGGTCCAAGTTCCAAATGGTGGTGGGCTCAGGGACACGTAGGCTGGAGTCGGCCCCCCCTTGCCGTTTGCACACCTGAGCGTTCTGACATCTGTCTACGGAGAAGGTGTGGCAGGGATGATGGGAACACCTGTGTGTGCGCCTTAGGTAGCTCCGTGTGTTCATTGCATGTACGTGTTCATTGTGTGTGTTTGTTACATGTGTGTTCATTGTGTTTGTATGTCTGTCATGTGTGCACATCCATTGCATGTGTGTCCCTAGCGTGTGCGTGTTCATTACGTGTGCACACTGGGCAGGATGCAAGCCCTGACGGGGGTCCTTCAGGAGTCCTTCCAGCCTTGAGAAATGCATCCCCTGAGACCCTGGGGTTCGTGAGGTGGGAGAAGAAGGGGCTACCCAGGACAAGTGGAAGTTGAAGTCCTTGTCCCCGACACCTGGCCTCCAGCTGGGGATGGGGACTCTCCCCAGAAAACAAGGGGATAAAATGAGGTGGTGAGGGGGCCGCAGTCCACCCGCTTGTGAATCCACTTCACCAGAATTTCCCAGGCCGACAGGCCTGGCCCCTGCCATCGGAAGGTTGTGGTCGAGTCTGGGGTGAACACCAGGCACCCGGCAGGGCTGCACAGCCTTGGGAGACGCCGAGGAAGAACAGGGTGCCCGGTGTGGGTGCAGGCGTGGAGGATGGGAGGGACCGCTGCTGCTGGTGGTGGTGGGGGCCCAGGCCCGGGCGAGCCTGCGGGAAGAACACACAGGCTTGATGCCGACTGGGGAGGGGGCGTGTCCCTGTCTCCCAGCCAGGAAGCCGTGCACAGGCTCACTGGGCTGGGACACAGGCTCTGGAGCCTTGGACAACACCAGCATCAGCTCCCCATCTTTCTCCCCCATCTCTGCAGGGGGCGGAGGAAAGCGCAAGGGGAAAAGCAAGAAGTGGAAGGAAATCCTGAAGTTCCCTCACATTAGCCAGTGTGAAGACCTCCGAAGGACCATAGGTAAGCTGTCCTGCCTCGAGGGGGCACGGGGAGGGACAGAGAGGGGAGCAAGCGGCCCATTAACCGGAACCGTCTGAACGGTGAGTCAGGTACAAATCGATTAATGCAGTAAGGTGATGCCAGGTAGGCGCTCCAAGCTGATGCCTTTGCTAATTGGTATAAAGATGCAACCAACATTCGTCGAGTATTTGGTGTGTGCCGGGCAGGATTATCCCATTACCCTTTGAGGCTGTTATTTTACTCCACTTTTCAGCTGGGGAAACCAAGGCACAGAGAGATTCTGTAATTGGACCAAAGTTGCACAGCTTGTGGGAGGGCGGTGGAGGTGGGCCACACGTGGCCCTGAGCACCCCCCTCGTAGCTTTCCGCCCTTCCTTCCTGGGGCCCATGGGTCCTGCCCTCAGGAAGCAGCCCCAAGCTTTGGGAGCTGAGGCAGGGTGGTGAGCCTCTGGGCTCCCCTTCCCTGCTGCCAGGGATGTGGGTTCTCACCGAGGAGCTGCCCTGCTCAGTACACAGCCCTGTCCTCTTTATTCAGCACCCACATGGCCAGGCAGCTCCAAGAGTAGAGGGCGCTTGTCTCCCTAGGGGCTGGCACAGCCAAATGCACAAGGAGGGTCTGTCCCCGGCCCCGCTCCGAACACGGCTGTGGTGAGGAATAAACAAAATGTGCTGTATGCACACAACGGAGTATTCAGCCTTAAAATGGAGTGAAATCTGACACTTGCTACAGCATGGATGTACCTTGAAGGCATCATGCTAAGTGAAACCAGCCAGTCACAAAAGAGCACATCTTGTACGATGTCACTCGTGAGGTCTCTAGAGTAGTCCAATCAGAGAGACAGAAAGTAGAAAGGTGGTTGCCAGGGGTAGAAGGGAGTGGAAGCTGGTGTTTGATGGGTACAGAGTTCCCATTTGGGATGATGACGTTCTGGAGACGGACGGTGGTGACCGTTGCACAACAATGTGAATGTGCTTAATGCCACTGAATTGCACACCTACAAATGCTTAAAATGGTACATTTTCTGTTATGTATATTTTACCACACACACAAAAGTGCTTAATCCCAGCCAGATCTGGGAACAAATAGTGTGGGAATCAATGGGAGCACAGGGGGTGCAGACTGGATGAGTTCTTTTTTTTCTTTTCTTTTTTTTAACATCTTTATTGGGGTATAATTACTTTACAATGGTGTGTTAGTTTCTGCTTTATAACAAAGTGAATCAGTTATGCATATACATATGTTCCCATATCTCTTCCCTCTTGTGTCTCCCTCCCTCCCACCCTCCCTATCCCACCCCTCCAGGCGGTCATAAAGCACTGAGCTGATTCTTTAGGCCTGGAGAGAGTAGGGCCTAGGGGTGGGGAGGGGTGGGAAGCTCAGATGCCATGGTCTCCGCACACCCCTGGGGAACCAGCCCCTCTTCTCCATCCTCTTGGTCCAGGGCGAGCACGTTCACCAGCTACCACATGCCTTTCCTGGATGCTGAGCCCAGCTTTTTCTCAGCAGGCCCAGGAATGGCTCCCACTCAACCTCAGAGCCATAGGGCTGATCCCAGAGACCCTTCTGAGGTGTTGATTTGGAAGAGAGAACTTGAAATAGGAGGAAAGGACCCTCCAAAGTAGGGAGCTGTGTAGAGAGGCAGGGTAACTGCGTGAGGGCCAGTATCACCTGGGAGGGGCCCGGCAGGTGGAGCCCATTTGCTTCTCTGCCTTGGGTTAACTGCCTGCAGGTGGTGGTGTCTGGAATGGTCCTCAGGACCCAGCCCCCTCTGAAGGCCACCTCCTCAGAGAATTAAAACAAGCTCTAGGGTCTTTCAAAGCATCCTGCCCTTTTGTCAGGGCACCTCCCACCTCCCCACCTCCCACCCCCAGTTATTATTGGATGTCTCTTTGCCCCTCAAGTGCAAAAGTCTCCTCGAGAAGGATCTTTTAAATTCACCACCATGTGCCTGGTGCCTACTTACAGGAGGAGCACAATAGTTGTATGAACGAGTAAAGGAAAGAATGAATGAAGTGGTATGAAGGAGTGAACACTGAGCTTCTGCAGTGTTTTAAATAAATGGAAGAGTGTTGAGAGTCATATGAGGAACATTCGTGTACCTGCCACCTGGATTAAAGAAATGTTAATATTTTGCTATATTTGATTCATGTGTCTCTTGAAAATGGAAAACACAAACGTCAACTATAGGACTTCCAGTTCCAGACAACGTGGAGCAGATGCGTTGTTTCCTATCCCCCCTGACCATGGGCAGTCCAGAGCTCTGGACATCACATATAAAAAAATATAAGAAGATTCCTAAAGGGACCTCTCTGGTGGCACAGTGGTTAAGAATCGGCCTGCCAATGCAGGGGACACGGGTTCGAGCCCTGGTCCAGGAAGATCACACATGCTGCAGAGCAACTAAGCCCATGAACCACAACTACTGAGCCCTCGTGCAACAACTACTGAAGCCTGCGCGCCTAGATCCCGTGCTCTGCAACAAAGAGAAGCCACCTCAGTGAGAAGCCCGCGCACTGCAACGAAGAGTAGCCCCTGCTCGCTGCAACTAGAGAAAAGCCCGTGCACAGCAACGAAGACCCAACACAGTCAAAAATAAATAAATAAATAAAATAAAAACAAAACAAGCATTTAAAAAATAAAACAAAAGAAGATTCCTAAAAATGGAGGAAGAGGCAGACTGGCTGGGATCTCAGGATGTGAGGAGTGATGTGCCAGTGAGCTCCTGGCTTTTCTTTTCTGCCTCCCTTAAATCCCAGGGACCATGTGCTGGAGAAACTCACTACCCGGAGATGCCAATGGGTGCAAAAGAAAAGACACCCCCTCCCAAAAAAAATCCTGTTCTCTCTAGCCAGCAGCCTGGGAAAAGGACAGCTGAGCTGAGCTGGCCCCTCCAGAACGGTCACACTTCGGCCACAGTTCACTCCAGCAGTGTGGACGCCTCACTGCCTACCTTTCTTTTCACCTATCCTAGTGCCAGACTCAGAGGCCCAGGGCTCCCTCCCTCTCCACGTCTCTCCTTTCTGACACACAGATCCTGATACCTGGAGGTGAGCGAGTTCTGCCGAGGTTCAGCCCCCGACACCAACTCTCAGTGCCCCCCACTCTAGCCCTGCTCCCTATGGGGCCTCCAGGCATTGCCCCAGAAGGGCCCCAAATGCCTCTCACCTTCCAGTTGGCCCGGCTGCACCCTAGTCACTTCTGGTATGGGGGACCCCCCTGGAGCCTAGGATTCGCCTCTGAGCTTTTCTATGTCCGTGGATTCCACCCCATGGGCCCCATCCCCATCTGTCCATCAAGGTCCATAAACGGGCCTCTTGTCAGGGTCCCCTCCCCTGGGAGGGTGAGAGAAACGTGCACGCTGGCGTGTGAAAATGAATTCTTCTGTTCTCCTAGAGGGATTGAAAAGACTCTGTGTATGAGTGCAGTGTGAAGAGAGGCCGGGAAAACAGGAAGGCCGCCATAAACCGAGGGGCTGCAGCTCATGGGGACCGGCCCCTGGGCTCGAGCCTTCCTGTGTGTTTACAGTCCGTTGCCCTGGTGTTTGCCCAGCCTCTGCTGGGGTCCTGCTGGAAGGCTTTCTTAAATAAAAATCTCATTTCTTTTCTAGACCAATATACAAACCAAACAGTGGCAAATGCCACATTTATTTTTCTTGTGGACACATGAGCTCACTTTCTGAAGCTCTTTGGGAGGATGTCCCAGAGCAGGCTTTGGGCCAGGGTGATGAGGCCCTTATGGGCCCAGAGGGCCCCGTGGGAAGGCTCTTGATCAGAGGGGAGGACGGAGACCACAAGGACCCCGTTGACTGGCCAGAACAGCGGTCTGTTAAAGCCACACCCTCTCTCGCCTCCAGCACTGCCCTGACAACCACAGGCCATCTCCCCCAGCAGCCAGGGGGATTCTGAGAAATGAAAACGGCACCCCTTGGGTCTCCTGCTGAAACCGCTGCAGCACTGCTCCCGCCTGTAATAAAAGACAAACTTCTCACCGTGGCTTATGAGCTCTTTGGTCGTTGCGTGGAGCCTAGGGATCCCTTCTCAGAATAATGCTTTCACATACAGAAAATAAAATACGCAGGGTTGCAAAGGAAACCAGTTCTTTTCAAATAGTTATTAGATACTTTAAAATGTTATGATCTTGAAGTATATGTGCTTTTTTGTGAATAATAAGGCCCAGCAGCTGGTCTAAGAGCTACTGTAATTTTGAATTAGTGAGAGCGTAAGTGATGTTTCCAGATATCTGCAATGATGGTGATATAATGGGTCTGAGATTTCTGTCGTTGACAAATCCCAGGCACCGCTAACATTACTGTGGGTTGTTGTCAACATTTGTGACTCAATGAAGTGCTCATTTCCGGTTAGAGGCTGGTGAAGAGAGAGATGACATTTTTCTCCATCCAAGTTCACAGACCCCCTGAATCCTATCCATGGACCTCTTGGCAATGCCCTTCCTACCCTGTCCTGTGTGAGCCGGCCCTCACCTTTGTCTCAGTCACTCCCTCCTCCTCCATTCACTTTGCTGTGCTGGTTGCCCTTTTGTCCCTTGACTACCCCAAGCTTGTCTGTAGCCTGGAGCCTTTGCCCCTGCTGTCCTCTGTCTGGAATGCTCTTCCCCACACTTCTTCTAGGGGGCCTTTAGGTCTCAGTTCAGATATCACCTCCGTAGAAAAGCCTTCCCAACCAGCCTCTAGATAGGAGCTATACTTGCCCTCTAATTGCTGCCTTTCACACTGTGCTATTTATTAAGGTTCTTGGCCTGCGCCCCCAGCTGCCGTCATCCTTTGTTTAGTTGCTGACCTGTGTATTTTCTCTCTCCCTTACTGGACTGGATGTCCCATGACAATACTGACTGTGTCTTGTGCGGGTCACCACTAGAACAGTGTCTGCCACACAATAGAGGTTCACTAAACGTTGGGAGAGTGAACGAAGGAATGAATGAAGTGAAATATTGGAAATGAGGGCTCTGTTTAAAAATTCTGTGACATATGCTTGCCATACCCACATTTAATTTAGCCAGTGGTTTAAAGTCATAACAGTTCAGACTTAGGAGGCACCTTAGAAGGCATCTGCTTTGTCTCCCTTCCCCCACTCCCTACTAGATGAGGAGCAGCTCAGAGGGGCAGGTGACCTGGTGGCTCCTGGTCCAGGCCCGTTTCCCCTGAGGCTGCAACTGGAGTAATTCTCACAGTGACGTTAGGCTTTTACGGAATTCTTGACTCAAGGAACTAGAGAGCATCTCATCTAGCCACCCCTTTCAGACCTGAGTCAGAATTTCAGAGCCTGTTAAGCTCCAAGAGGAGAAGTGACCTGCCCAGGACAGTCCAGGCCCCTGATCCTGAGCTGCAGCTCTCCACTCCCCAGCATCATATTGACTTTATAAACATTTTGGCATCAGCCCCCAGCCAGTACCCACAGCAGAGAAACTCAGTAGCTACTCGGAGGGATAGACATTTCTATCTGTCTCTTTTTTCTTTCTTTTATCTTCTAAGTATGGGTAGCATGTTCATTTGCTTATTCAACAAGTGTTTACTGAGCACTTAAGGTATGCTGTGCACTGGGGAAACAGGCCTGATTCCTGCCCCCCACCCCCCGAGCTCATTCATGGCTGAACCCAAGAGACTGGCAGAAATAAAGAGGTGATAACAAATTCTGAGAAAGGTCCATGATGGAGGGACAGGTTGCCGAGCTAGAGAATAGTGTGGAGGGTCTTCCACCCGTCAGGAACTTCCCTGGAGGAAGTGACGTCACTCTGAGCCTCCCAGGGCATCTCTTTGTGTGAGCTCCCTGGGGGCATGGACCACGTGCTCTCCATCTTGGGGTCTCCATCGCTGGCACAGTGAGTAGGTGGATGGATGGATGGGTGGATGACGGATGGATGAAGTGACTGAATGAATGGATGCTGCCCTCCTCCTCAGCCTGGAAACCATAACTGGGATTGGCAGTAACGAGTATTAAGACAGAGAGTCCTTGCCACATGTATCTACTTCCAGTGTGAGCCCCAGATATGAGTAACTGATTTTAGACAGTCCTGGAGGGGAGCAGACAGATCGTGGGAGAAGAAGCGTTCTTTGATATCTGCTTGATGAAACATCAAATAATGGTATTCGTTAGTAAGCTAATTGTAAGATAATTAGAGGGTCGAAATCAAAGAAGTTCTCAGAATGTCCAAAACTTGGAAGGCTGGAACGTTATTGTGAAGATAAAAGATTGTTGAGGTCTGCAAATATTTCTCAGTGACGCAGAAAATTCTGTTGGGCAAAAAGTGTGGCATTTTTATTTATTTAGCTCAGGCTCATTGCATGCTTTTTTCTTTCATTAAAAAAAAAAGAGTATGAGTGAAAGAGTTGGTTATTCCACTGTTTGGCAATATTTCTGTAGGAACTGTCCAAAAGCTATATAATAAATCAAGGCGCCTCCCCACCCCCTGGTGAGGCTGACATTTACCAGGAGGCTGTTCGCAGAAAGTAGCTGCCGCGGTGCCCTGTACACTCACCGATGGATGGGACGGGAGAGATTTCATTTGCCTTGTGGGACAGCGTCTTGCCAAAGTCTTAACTCTTTCCAGGAGCAGAAGCTCTAGGCTATGGGGGATTCCTGGAAGAAAATGGAGACTTTTAACCTTTAAGAAGAAAAACCAAAATACTGTAATAATGTGAAGATGCCTTGAACTAGCCTAGTTTTGACTATTCACCCAGCATTGCTCATGGTCTTTGAACAAGAAGTCAGCCTACAAATATTTGTTGAGCTCCTGCTGGGTGCTGGGCATTGTTGCAGGCCCAGGAGCTGTACCATTGGCCGCAGAAGCAGGGTCGTCTTGTGGAAAGTCACTGGCATTAAGGTCAAACGATGGCTCTGCTGCTCCCAGACGTGTGACATGGGGCAGGTTGCTTAATTTCTCTGGGTTGTCGTTTCTTTGTCTATCAAATGGGAGACACTATTACCAACCTGGTAGAACCGTTGGGAGGGCCAGCAGAGTGCCTAGAAGAAGCCATCCTTGTCACCGTCGTCATCATGGTGCTAGTGGTGTGTGGCAAAGGCTGAAGGCCCTTTGGGAGGGCTTTAGAGTTTCCCAAAGAAGCCGACTTGGCTGCAAACGATGAATGTGGCTAGCTGCTTCTGCGCTGACATCTCGTGGGTCCAGTGCCCCAGGGACTCCAGCCTTGGGATCATTTGAAACCTACCCTTCCTTGAGCCCCTGCCTCTGGCCTCCCCTTCCTGGAGGCCACCCTGCAGCCCTCAGCCCTCCTTCTTCCCCTCAGCCCCACAGCACACCTGTGGAAGCTGATGGCGTCACACTGTGCCCAGATCCCTGGCCTTGTAGGTTTCTTTGCAGGGACATATGGAAGGTTGTACCCCAGAGCGCTAATAAAGGTTACCCCTGGGGAAGGCATAGGGGTCAGAGGGGATATTAGCTTTATCTGTAAGGTGATTTTTTTTTTTTTTTTTTTTTTTAAGGAGAATGAATTGACGAGTTATTTGTGTAAGTGAAAGTTGAATGAATAAATACGGAATTTGCTGCCTGGTTCCACAGTGGGGCAGTGGGATTGGTGACGCCATTGCCCTCTTTCCTAGTTGATTTTGGGTCCCCTGATGAGTCTGTGGTCTCCGAGAAGATGGTCAGAGTCTCTCCGTCTTTGCAGATCCAGCAGGACTGTGGCTGTGTGGCTCCTGCCCGGTTCTGCGGGGATGCTGGCAGGCAGGAGCCACCGTGTTGCCTTCAGCAGGTAGGGTCTCAGGGCCTTCAATCCTGCAAGGCTTTGGAGGAAGCCCAAGCCTGGATCAGCTCAGCCTGACCCTGGACCCCATCCCTGGAGTCTCCAGCCTCCTCCTGGGCTGCTCAGCTCTGCGCTCTGACTGGCGGGGTCCCCCTCATCCAGCCCACTGTGGTCTCCTGCCTGCACATCGTGGATGTCCACTGAGTGGAATGGGCAGCTGGGGTCCTTTCCCAGAGATGTGACAGGGGCTAGTCCATGCCGTGCTGCAAACAGCCTCCTTTTCTGCTCGTCCCTGTTCAAGGGCTACAGGTTCCCTGGCATTGCCAGGCACGCATCAGGGTCTGGAAAGGAGTATGGGCTCCTGGGACAGGTCTCACCCCACCCAAGGGTCTGCATGACCTGGTCCCCTTCAGGCCTTCCAGGCTGGCACGTAAGCTCTTGGTTTCATCGCCAGGTGAGCCAAGTCTTTCTACAGACGTCATTCTCGTCCTTGGGGTGATAAGGGCACGTCATGTATGTCGTTCTGCCACTTGCCATGCTCTGATAAGGCACCGCATCTGCTTGTCCTTGGAGGGCAAGATAAATTTAGATGTGGCGGATTTAGAACATCAGGTGACCTGTCTGCAGCTGTAGCTCTTACGAGGAAGAGGGTGGCCTGGCTAGTTTGTTGGGTGTTAGTCTCACCTCTACACCAAGATGAACAGCCACTGGAAGGCAAGGGCTGGATCCTCGGTGCCCAGCCTGGGCTTGGGTGCAAGCAAGATGCTCAGTGATCCTAGCTGGTGGGTTTTGTGTTTGGAGATTCTTAGAATGGAGCACTGATAGGGATTTTACAGATGATCTGAGATTGTGGTTTTCAAAGGCTGTCCTGCAGGGAGCATGAGAGATCCAGAGCAGACTTCTATCTGAACAGGGTTTCTTTTTACCTTTTATATTTGGTAAGATTTTATTCCAGAGTGAAGGTTTTACCTGTGTAAGATTTTATTCCAGAGTGAAAACCAAGTTTGAAACCCACTGCTTTAGGCCAGGTCTCCCATTTTCCAGGTAAGTAAACTGAGTCCCAGAGAGACAAGTGACATTCCGAGGTCTCCCTGTGACCTGACTCCAAGGCAGGCTTTCCCTCACTGTGTTAGTCGACTCAGGCTGCCAGAGCAAAATGCCACAGACATTTATGGGAGCTTAAACAACAGAAATTTATTGTCTCACAGTTCTAGAAGCTGGAGGTCTAAGATTAAGGTGTCGACAGTATTGTTTCCTTCTGAGCCCGTGAGGGAGAATCTGCTCCAGGCTTTCCTCCTTGCTTCTCATGGTTGTTGGCAATTTTCAACATTCCTTGGCTTGTAGAAGCATCACCCTAATCTCATCTTCACCTTAACATGGCATTCTTGTTCGTGTCTGTGTCTGTGTATGTCCAGATTTCCCCGTTTTATAAGGGCACCAGTTATATTGGTGTCATATTGGACTAGGGTTTACCATAATGACCTGATTTTAACTCAGTTACCTCTGTAAAGACCCTGTTTTCAAATAAGATCACATTCTGAAGTACTAGGGCTTAGGACTCCAACATGTCTTCTTTGGGGGTCACAATCCAACCCCTAGTATAACCTTCTCACATGGTCTCTGGAGTTCAAGTTCAAGGGGCTAGAGGATCCCAAATCTGACCAAGTCTGAGGGTGGATCCTTCCCTCCTTCCTGACCCCAGCTTGGGGTTAACCCCTGCAGGCCCAGGCTGACTTCTTCCCACAGGCCACAGGAATGTCTACAAGACAATTAACTGCTTTCCAAACCATGCTGCATGGTGCTTTTTTGTTCCCTCTTTTTATTATTGTTGTTATTGTTCAAGTAATTGTAATTGGTAAATTACTTTGCTAAAAAACATAAGAAAGGCCACCCATAATTTTACCACTCAGCTATAGCTAGTTAATACTTTCATGTAATTCCTTCTAGCTTTTTTTCCCTGTGTACATACCATGGTTTTGTTTCTTAATCTTTTTCTTAACATAATTTCAAAAATATTTTCCCAGGTCATTAAAAACCTCCATAAACGTGATTTATGTTTTTCCATTTGGTGCATATTTATTGAGTGTCAGGCATTGGGGATACATCAGTGAACAAAACACAAAATTCCTGTTTTCTTGGGCCATCCAGAGGGGTGAGTGTCTACACCAGCGGACAGTGGGGAACTAGCCTATTGCCGTCCTCCCAGCATTGGTCCAGGCCCCCGATCTTTCCCCACCTGTGGCTTATTTATTTCCTGAGGGCGGATTCTTCCTTTAAGTTATCTTGAAAATAAGCCCTCTCGGGACTTCCCTGGTGGTCCAGTGGCTAAGACTCTGCTCTCCCAATGCAGGGGGAACGGGTTTGATCCCTGGTCAGGGAACTAGATCCTGCATGCCACAACTAAAAGAGCCTGCAGGATGCAACTGAAGATCCCGCATGCCACAACTAAGACCCGCTGCAGCCAAATAAATAAATAATTTTTAAAAAAAAGAAGAAGAAAAGAAAAGAAGCCCTCTCCCATTAGCCTCCAATGAACCTGATTTTTCAAGGCTTCCTATCTATCCCATGTATATATTGTACTTTTGGGTTTTTTTCCGTCTAGTTTTTGCCATTACAGTTAGCGTTCAGATGAGCATCTTTGTACTTCATTGTGACATTGCTCAGAGGTGAGAAAGCCCACGCTGTCTTTTTTTTTTTAATTTATTAATTTATTTTTGGCTGCATGGGGTCTTCATTGCTGCACATGGGCTTTCTCTAGTTGCGACGAGCGGGGGCTGCTTTTCGTTGTGGTGCGCGGGCTTCCCATTGTGGTGGCTTCTCTTGTTGTGAAGCACGGGCTCTAGGTGCGCAGGCTTCAGTAGTTGTGGCACGCGGGCTCAGTAGTTGTGGCTCGTGGGCTCTAGAGCACAGGCTCAGTAGTTGTGGCTCTCAGGCTCTAGAGCGCAGGCTCAGTAGTTGTGGCACACAGGCTTAGTTGCTCTGCGGCATGTGGGATCTTCCCGGACCAGGGCTCAAACCCATGTCCCCTGCATTGGCAGGCGGATTCTTAACCACTGCGCCACCAGGGAAATCCTCACGCTGTCTTTTTTTTTTAAACCCCACATTTGTTTATTTATTTGTTTTTGGCTGTGTTGGGTATTCGTTTCTGTGCGAGGGCTTTCTCTAGTTGTGGCAAGCGGGGGCCACTCTTCATCGCGGTGCGCGGGCCTCTCACTATCGCGGCCCCTCTTGTTGTGGAGCACAGGCTCCAGATGCGCAGGCTCAGTAGTTGTGGCTCACGGGCCCAGTTGCTCCGCGGCATGTGGGATCTTCCCAGACCAGGGCTCGAACCCGTGTCCCCTGCATTAGCAGGCAGGTTCTCAACCACTGCGCCATCAGGGAAGCCCCCTCACGCTGTCTTTTTAAAGGCAGACACGTGTAGCTAAACCCGAGTAGCCTGCGCCATGACCTCTGCCTCCCTTGCTTCCTCTGGAATGTTCTGTTTCCCGCTCATGCTTGCGTCCGCAGATGCCATTAACCTGAAATGTGCCTCTGATGGACAAAGCCAGCGAGGTTTGGTGAGCACCTTGGCCCCGCTTGCCAGCCCCAATTCACTGCAGTCGCGGGCATGAGAAGGGCTTTTCTGTCTGTTTTAAGGCCTGTTGCTGAAAACAGGGGAAAAACAAGCTGGTTTATGCAGCAATGGGGACCTCAGACCAGCACTAGAGGCCAGCCGACCCGCAGCAGGCTGAGCATGACAGTTCTGCCCCATAAAGAGACACTAGGACAACACTCCTGATGGCCTCTGCTCAGACTATTTACAGAATTTATTTCCCAGGCTGTGTCTGTTCAGCAGCACCTTGGCAGTATTGCCCCAGCCTCTGCCTCAGCGTATTAAACACCCCTTGTTCCGAGTACCCCAGAGCTAGCACCCAAGGGAGAGTGAGAAGAAAAAAATGTGGGCGGAGGGATATTTGTGGCCAATATAAACTTTCAAATTAAAAAAAAAAAAAAGGACAACACCAAAAAAATGTATCCCCTAAAGGGCTCCTGTGGGCATGAGCTCCTACTGACTTCTCTCTGCGGCCCCTCCCAGCTAGTGTTAGGAAGGAAAATGCAAAATCAAGAAACATGCAAATCAAGCACGGCTTTTCATCTGTTCGTTTTTTCTGTTTCACGGTTGTGCTCTCCTTGCATTGTCTAAAAATTATTTTTTTAATTATTATTATTATTTTTTGGCCTTGCAGCTTGCGAGAACTTAGTTCCCAGACCAGGGGATTGAACCTGGGCCACGGCAGTGAAAGCACAGAGTCCTAACCACTGGACTGCCAGGGAATTTCCTAAAAATTATTTTTAAAATTATCTTTTAGTTCTTTTTGTCTTTACAAAAATAATATAAACCCATTGATGACATTTCCAAAATAGAATCTAAAAAGAAGAAAATAAAAATTGCCAATGAGATAACCACTGTTGTCATTCCGGTCTGTAGCCCTTTCATAGTTTGTTCTGCTTAGAGAGAGAGAATTGTGCCAGCTGTCTTTTGTTGCCCTGCCCAAAAGTCAGGTATCATCTTAAATTGAGAAATATGGTTGTAGAATCCCCAGTGGACTGGGAGGCAGAAGACCCAGCTTCCTGTGCTCCTCTCTTGCTTCTATGGCCTTGGGAAAGTTGCTTAACCTTAATTTGCCCATCTTTAAAATGGGGATCCAGTAATCTTTCCTACTGTACTGGATGATCAGGTGGCCAGTGGAGTTACTGGTAGAAAGTCTTTATAGTGAGCTCTGCAGATTGATCCTGGCTGTTTTCAATGTGGTCGTGTGACCCTTTCTTCTAAAGCCACCCCTGTGTCTGATCTTGATGACAATCACCACCCTCCCTGTGGCTGCCCAGAGACCCGGGATCCTCCCTTTCCCTCTGACTTGCCACCCCTGTCCCTGTCCTGTGTACATAGCCAGTCCCTTCCAAGTCCAGGTAACTGCCTCCACGGTCTCTCTTGGGGCAGCCCCTCTCTCCCCATCTCCACCATTCCCTTCGTCCCGGGCACTACCTTCTCCTGCCTGAACTCCTGTGTTGCTGCCAACTCCTTCCAGGCTCACGTGTTTCCTACCAAGCTCTACGCAACAGCCAGGAGGCTCTTTCTAAAACATCCGTCTGATCACGCTACCACCTGCTGCTTCAGTAGCTTTCCACTGGGGTCAGGATGGAGCCCAAAGGTCCCCAAAGGTCTTATCAAAGCTGTCCAGGCCCTGCCTTACCTGCCCTTTCTTACTGCTCCAGCTTCACCCCTCCTACTGTGCCCCGACTCAGCCTTTCCTTCTTTTTTTAAAAAAAATATTTATTTATTTATTTAGTTTGGCTGCGCCTGGTCTTGGTTGTGGCATGCATGCGGGATCTAGTTCCCTGACCAGGGATTGAACCCAGGCCTCCTGCATTGGGAGCACGGAGTCTTACCCACTGGACCACCAGGGAGGTCCCCAGCCTTTCCTTCTTGTTTCCTCCCTTCTCCAGGCCTTTGCCTGGCACACATCCCTAACTCTGCCTGGTAATTGACTCAACCTTGGTCTTCTACCTTGCAGGTCACTTCCCCCAGGAAGCTCTCCCTGGTGACCTTACCTAGTCTGGGTTTGGTCCTCACCCTGTGGCGGTCTGATGACTAGCCTCTTCCTCGGCTTGACCACAGGGTAGAGCCTGGATCTGCCTGGCACTGTTTCCCCAGCATCCAACACGAGTGTCTACCCTGCACCGTGCCCTTTTAGAATCTTCATTTTCTTTCCTTGCTGGGATATTTTTGCCTTAATCTTCCCAAATCCTGGAACGATTGATTGCTGATGGGTCGAATTTTTCTCTCTGAGTTCTTTTAAAAGGCTCTGGAAATGTGGATAGAGAACGGCTTTCACCTTGTTGGTTCTGAAGTAGCTGCTTTCATCACAAATGGTTCAGGACAGAGGTGTCCAACTGTACCCTCCAAGGGCAGTGACCCCACTTTTCTCTCCCTTTCTGACTCAAGGGGCAGCGTGGGAGAGCAGGAGGAAGGGGTGAGTGCTGCCAGGCCCGCTGTCCCGCCAGCCCCCTCTGGTTGGTGGGCAGAGATGGACACAGAGGTGATGCTGCTCCAGGCCTTTAGCTGAGACCAGCTTGAGGCGGAGCAAGGTGCCGAGAATGGCTTTGCCAAGAGACGCCATCATCAGGCTTGGGTGGCAGCAACTCTGCAAGTACCTGGCAGCTGTAGGCACTGTGCATATGCCTCAGGCAGGTCAACTGGGACAAAGCTTTTGAGGGGCTAACCCAGCTCTGTCAGTTTGGTACAGAGACAGCAATGAAGTGTGAGGGACCTGGTTTTGAGCCAGGCTCTGTTCCTTGCTGGCAAGTGATGTAACTTCCCTAATCCTCAGTCTCTCTATCTGCAAAACGGGAATAGGAGTGTTGCGGGGATTACCTGGGGACAGGTGTGGGGAGAGCTCTGCACAGGGCTGGGCTCACAGTGGGTGCTCACGGGTGGCCGCTTCAACCCCTTCCTCTTCTTTATCTCACTGTTGTCAACAGTTGGTGCAGTTCAGAGCTTCGCCTCTTGGTTCCCTGAGTGGTGGTTGCCAGGTCCTGCTGCTTTTAAGTTTATCTGTTCATTCATTCATTCTTTCATTCATCTGTTAAGTCTTTACTCTGTGCCAGGGATCTGGGGAGCTGCCAGGTGGTAGGGAGCTGCTTTCCGGAGTGGCTCTTGGTAGCATGGACTGGGCCGTGTATTTCCTTTACTTAACCTGGATATAACCCTTTTCCCTTAGCCCTCAAATCCCTGTTTACTAACTCAGCAGGCTCAGAGTCTCCAGATGGTTGCCCTCCACACCTCCTTTCTTACAGGCCATCTCATCTCACCCACCCCTCTGGCTCCAGGCAGGAGGGGTCTCAACCAGTTCAGACACATGGAGTGAGAGCCAGTTCATCCGCAAACCCCTGTCCAGCTTTCACTCTGAAGGCCAAGCAGAGGGTCCCCAGGGGGCATGTGAGGCCAGCTCCCTCCCTTAAAGAGCTGTCCCTGGTTGGGGAGACAGGGCAGAAAGCACACACATGATGCTGGGTAACAGCCACGTGAATGTGGGCAACTGTCAAATATCTGTCCTTAGTACCAAGTGCCCAGAGGTCGGGGGAGAAGGGGGACAGAGACGTCTGTGTGGGACGGGAAGGAGCCAGCTGAGTCGTGGCAGAAAGGGAAGACTTTTGGGGTCAGCAGGTTCAGCGTCATCCAACCAGCAAGCATTTCCTGGGCACTTACTCTGGCCAGACATCAGGCTGCTTGCCTAACAGACACACACTCATCGAAGTATTACAGAACCCTATGGGCCAGGGGCTGTTTTCCCCGCCCCTATTTTTTTTTTTTTTTTTTTTGCCACACCGTGTGGCATGTGGGTCTTAGTTCCCCAACCAGGTATCAAACCCGTGCCCCCTGCAGTGGAAACGCGGAGTCTTAACCACTGGACCACCAGGGAAGTCCTCCTATTTTATGGACGAGGATGCAGAGATTCAGAGAGATTAATAAACTGCTCAAAGCTACAGAGCTCTGGAAGAAGCAGAGCCCACATTCAAACCTGGGCCTGAGTCAAGGCCATGCTGGCTGTGATTTCCACCATGTTGGCCATGATTTCCCCATGGGGGTGGGGCACATTTGGAAGGTGATGGTGCACTGCTTTGGTGAGCTTTGTGCAGAGAAGTCAGGAGTGAGAAGAGGCTAAGAGAGGCTGGGTCGAGCCAGAGACACCATCCATGCCTCCAGCCTGGAAGGTTAGGTCTTTGTCTTGCAGGTAGTAGGGAGCCATTGAATGTCCATCTCTGACAGCCCCTGCAGCCATTCTCAGTGAGAGCAGAGAGCAAAGGGAAGCAGGCAGGGCTTCCTGGGTGATAGGAGATTCATTCACTCCTCCAGATATTTATCCTTTACCTACTGTGTGCCAGGGAGAAATGAGACAGTGTTTCTCAAGTACCCAGCCCAGGACCTGAAGTGTCCCAGAAAGGGCCACCACTTCTGATGGCAGTACGCCGTGGCTCAGGTGATGCCACAGGGGACAGGAGTGGCTGGAGCTTCCTCACCCGCAGCGTCAGTCTGGGAGCAGGTTTCTCTTTGTGACGCTGGGTCATGGGATGCCTTTCACATCACCTGTGAGGTCTCCGAGCCGGCAGCTCTTCCCGCTGCCCACCTGTCTCTCCCCTTCTTTTCGGGGGTGATTTCTCGTTCCCCTGCTGTCTGTCCTCTCTCCCTCCTCCCCCGCTGGACCTTTTAGAAGGTGACAGATGGGCAGGAATGTCACACTGGCCGTCTTAGACCAGGATGTGACTGGGGTCCGGCTGGGAGATCACCTCGGGCATAGTCCAGGTGCGGCTTGCTGACCTGAGCCGACTGGGCGTCAGAACGTGGGTTTGGGTGCAGAGGGAGCTCTCCGCCCTTGACAGTCCTCTGGCCTCCTCCCCTGGCTAGTCAGCCAAGAGATTCGTTCTCCTGGGGCTTTTGCCACCCTCTGTCCGTGTTTGGCTTTAAGGTGAAAGGAATAGTTCTCAGCTGTGCTTGCCTGCTGCCGTGTTAACTTCCCACTCATCCCCAGCCTGCACCCCTCCTGGATTCCTGTTTCTTGCAATGACTTTACTAGGTAGAGACCTCAGAATTTCTGTCCCCAGTTGGTTGGATCTACCCCCCTCTTCTCCATCTCTTTGCTTTGACACTCAGTCCTGAGGGCTGAGGTACAGCTGGCACCTGGCTCATCTGAGGGGAGACCAGGTTTGTGCCGTCTGTTGCCCTCCAGCTTTCTGGAAGAGTCTGCGGAGGTTCCCTCTTGTTGAGGGGATTGTCCTCGGCCTGGCCTTTGTGACCCAGCGCTGTACTATGTGCGTGCGTGTGCGTGTGTGTCCATCACCAGACCATGTGCCCTGAAGGCAAGCTGTTGGCTGTCTTGTATCCCTTTTGCCTGAACAGATATCAGGTGGAGTGACTCTGACCTGGAGACAACACCGGCAAGGGAAGGCAGTGGAGAGAGTTCTGGGCCAGGAGATAGAAGTTCCAAATTCTGCATGGTTCCCACTTACCAGCTCTGTGCCTTAAGCCAATCACCCACCTCTCCAAGCCTCCGTTTTTGTTTTGTTTTCAATGAACAGGCTCTATTTTTAGAGCAGTTTTAGTCTGGTGGAAATATTGAGCACAAAGTACAGAGAGTTCCCATAGAGCCCCTGCCTAAGCCTCGGTTTTCTCACCTGTCAAATGGGGATGGACACTCACCTTGTTCTTACTGTGCTGGGGGGTTGTATAGAAACCACCCCTCCCCTTGCCCCCATTTTATGGATGACATGGCTGAGGCTCAGAGACAATGGGCCTGTTCAGGACCACTGGCTGGGGAGTGTGAGAGCCTAACTGCAGGGGTCCAAGCAGGCAGTGAGTGGGCAGGGGAGGGACGAGCTGAGTGGGACCTTCGGCTTATAAGGCCTTCTCAGGGGGGTGGAGAGTCTCCCCAGGAGCAGCTCTGATCTCCGCCGCCTTGGTTTGCAGCAGGGAGGAAAGCACAGTGCCTCCCAGTGGCCACCGAACTCACACATCCCTCCTGGGGCCCCTTCATTCATTTGTTCAGTGAGTCCTTGAGTGCTGACCAGGTGCGGTGCCAGTGTCGGGTGCTGGAGATCCGAGTTGTAGTCGTTTTCGAGCTAACAAGATTCCTCCTGGAATATCAGAGCTGGAAGACCTCAGTCCCATTCTAGCCGCACCCCTCACTCTGCAGGTGGGGAAACTGAGGCCCCACAGAGGGACGGACGGGCAGGCTGGAGGCTGAGGACGGCAGGAAACTAGGAGGGGCCTGGGTCTGCTGGCTTGATGGCAGGCACCATGGGCCCAGGAGGTGCCTTAGTCGAGGAGCCTGGCAAGCCCAGCCACGGCATCTTGTGTGGGGAGGGGTGGGGTCTGAGCCGGGGAGGGGCAGTTCTGGGTCTGTGGCAACAAGGGACCCGTCCTTGGCTCCTGGTCTCCTCCCATCCTGCCATAGAGCTGAGTAATCACTTGCTGGGCAGGTCGTGGGGCTGCCACGCTCAAGGGCAGCCTCCGAATTGGGAAAGGGCTTACTCCCAGGATCCCGGCCCTTCCCTAGGAGACAGGGGCCGCTTGGCAAGCAAAGAGGGCAGCCTCACCGGTACCCATGGGTGCAGCCGGGTGGTGCCAGGTGGCGCTGTCTGTCCCGTTGTGTTCCAGCATCCACCCTTTTCTTCTCCATGAGGGAGGGCAGAGTGATACCCCACGGGTGAGCTCTTCTCTCACCCACCCGACCCCTGGACAGGGGCTGTACCTCAGTTCCCTGTGCCCCCCCGGTCGTGTATCACAGCACCTGCATCCAATAGGTGCTTGTTGTGTGTTTGATTAACGAGGAGTCCTGAGGCCTGGTTTTCCTTTATGCTCTGCCACTACCCACCCACCTGCATCCCTCTGTTCAAACTGCTGGGAAGCCCACAGCCCAGTTTTGTGCCAGAGGCATAGCTCTCCTTTGTCAGATGCCCTGGGGGAGCTTGTTTTCTTCCCCCTCCCTCTTTGCTGATTACTTCCTCTTCTTTGTCTTTCATTGAACGATTGAACTTGTGCTTTTATTGGAAAATGGTGTGGATCCTTTTGAGACGTGAGCAAGCAACAAATACACCAGTCATTAGAAGTAAACATGAGAAAAGGCCCCCCTGCTCCACCTGGGAAGTAGGTGCCTCTGAGCTCTGTTCCGCCTCTCTGGAGAGAGGGCAGATTAGCACCTGCCCTGCTGACTTCGAGGAATGTATGGGCAGAATGTATTTTGACAGGCCAGGGTGCTGGGCAGTGCCAGGCCAGTGCCTGCCCCGGGGCTCTAGAAGATGAGGCCACTTGGGCAGGAAGATGCCACAGGCCTCCGTGGAATTGGCTGTGGAACAACCGGCCTGGAGGGGCCAGGGCTTGCCCGGCTGGGTGCCGCTGGCCAGCTCCCTATTTCGAAGAAACTGGCTGAGGCATTGGCTAGACCGGCCATTGGAAAGTGCCCTGGGGGGGAATTAGACATCCCAAGTTATAGCACTGGTGGCAGGCCAACTTCATGTGTTGCTTTGCTTTGCTCCTCTGTCCCTGGTAAAGAGGTACAGTGACAGGGCATCCACGGTGAGCCAAGACGGTGACATTGTCCAAAAAAGGAAAGAGCTCGACTGAGAGGTATTAAATAGGAGTGCGGGGCTGGGGGGTGGCCGGATGACAGGGCTTCTCTGCTCAGCCCCTCCACCACCACCGGAGGGCTGCTCTTGAGGTCCTGGCCACCAGCATGAGACAGATTTTTTGAGATGTTGGCGAGAGATGAGGGTTGAGGAATCTCCCATCATCCTGCACCCTCTTCCCTCGCCACACCCTGGCCATCACATCACAAGAGAGAGTTTGGGAGAATGAGCTCTAGGTGGCCCATTTGCTGTGTTCAGGAAAGAACTTGTGGCTTGAGACCAGAGGGAGGAGAGGAGGGAGGATGGAGGGGGCTTGTGGTCTGCGCTGGAAGGAGGTGGGGGCCGGTGAGGAGCTGACGGGGCTGGACTAGCAGTGGGCCAAGCCTGGTCCTCGCTGGGCTTCACGGTTACAAAGCTGCAGACAAAAGGCAGGACAGCAGCTCAAGGTGGCGGCATGGCTCTGGGAGGTGGGCCAAGGGGATGCTGCGTCTGACTATATTTCCGATGGTTCTGGAAGGAAAGCAGTATCTTTCAAAGCCAAACAGGTTCAGTGCTTTGCTCTTCCATTTACTCACTGGGTAGTCCTGGGCAAGCCTCTCACCTTCAGGAAGCAGTTCTTCATTCGGACCATGGGGTAAATACAGGACACCCCCCGGGGTCTCCACGCGCATCAGCTGAGACACGAGTGGGAGGGCGCTGTACTCAGTGCTGGCACCTGCCCGTGTGGAACAATACTCACTGGGGCCGAGATGGCCCTTGGGGGTCGGTGTGTGGTCTGTCTCTCTGCAGTCCTGGAGACGGCCTTTCTGGGGTCATTGGCCAGCAGCCAAGTTATTTTCCCAGTGAGGCCTGAATGGTGAAAGCCAGCTCTCCTGTCTGGCACTGATTCAGCTGCCGTCACCTCCTAGTCCTTTGAGTTCCAGGGATTCTTATGATCTTCAAAACCGCCACATGCCGCTGACTGTTGCTCTGAACGTGCCTGGCTTCACTCTCCATGGAGGCTGTGGGGCTGCCATGCAGCTTGCAAAGCTCTTTTCATACTCGCTGAGCTCATGTAATCCCCCAGCAATCCTGCGGGTAAGTGGTATTTCCATTCTCCTTTTACAGACCAGGCTCCTAGAAGTTGCCTCCATTGCCCAGCAAGGCCTGGCCTGTGGCTGCTCTTTGCTGCTTCTCGGGGCTTAATCATGGTTGTGCCACACAGCTTGCCCCAGGATGGGGTGAGGATGCCGTGCAGATGGGCCTGGAGGGTCACGTCCATTCCTGCTAGATAAGCTTTCCACCAGCGGCAGTCGCCTCTTTGACGGGGACCCTCCAGCTCAAGAGCCTTTTGCATCTAGGTCTTTGGCTCCATGGTCCCAAGCAGCCTGCTGCCTACACCTGTCTCATTTTCTCAGTACTCCATTTGGCCACAGAAAGGTGAGGTGGTGGGAGAAGTATTATCTTTCAGTCTGAGTTGGTTTGAATTTGCCAACTAAAACATTTACGTACGCCAAAAATCATTTCACTTGGTTACTTCTTAACAGGCCTAGTGCACTATTTTCCATCAAAACATTTCCATCGTTCAGAAAGTGTCTCTGACACAGAAGCTGGGTCCTGCTGCATCTTTGTCACAGCTCACATTTTATTTGGGATCCAGTGTTTTTGGAATGTCACCACCTCTTGCTTTGCGTAAGGACTGAGCTCCCTGATGGAATATTTTGCAAGAATGTTTTTCATTGTCAAGGTGGCATAAAACTCCTTCAGAAGGTTTTCTTTGTCCAGCTCAGAGAAGAATCCCCTTTCTGTAGAGCTCCTGCCACGTTTCACTGGCCAGGATGGGTCTTGCCAGGGCACCACGAAATGGATCAAGTCCCCTTACAGCCAAAGCCATTGAAGGTTCATGGAAATGTTTGTGGAAACAATTGCAGACTCCTCTGCTGACAGCCCACTCCTTTTGTGTAATTTTTGATAGAACATGCACCCAGCACAGCAGAAGAATTTGGCCAGCCCTTGGAATGTGCTGGAATGGAATTTAGCTGTGCTCTCCGTCCAGGTCTCTGATATGGCTGCGAGAGAATGTTCGCCTGCTCATTAAGTAAATATTCAATGAGCTCCTTCTATGTCCCAGATTCTGGGCTAATCAGAGATAAGTGCCACCCGGGCCCCATCCTCAAGGAGCCTAGTTGATGGGGACTAAAAGATGCAGGTACATTTCATTCCTAAATACTTCAGGACCATATTAGGAAGGGCAGCAGGCACGTCTCTTAGTGTTGTGAGGTGATTTCAGGTGAGACATGGATGAACTGGGGTTATGCATTTATTTTGATGTATGCCGTTTAAAAGGGAAAAAAAAGTAACTACTACAGTAATTTCCCATATGTTATTGATTAGGGAAAAAAGTTGAAAAAAGGTAGGAGGGAGAGTCAATTAAAACCCAAGTTAAAGAAAAATACCAAGTAAATACTCTAATGGTAGTAACTATTACAGGTGGTAGATTATGGTAAAAGTTATCGTTAAAAAATTTTGACAGGGCTTCCCTGGTGGCGCAGTAGTTGAGAGTCCGCCTGCCGATGCAGGGGACACGGGTTCGTGCCCCGGTCCGGGAAGATCCCACATGCCACGGAGCGGCTGGGCCCGTGAGCCATGGCTGCTGAGCCTGCGCGTCCGGAGCCTGTGCTCCGCAACGGGAGAGGCCACAACAGTGAGAGGCCCGCGTTCTGCAAAAAAAAAAAAAAAAAATCTTGACAGTGGCTCACGAATGGCTATATCTGGAAAAGTTCAGTGCAGGTTTGTTGCATGCTGATGGGTTGCCAGGGGCTTTACCTGTACCATCATCCAAGCTTCAGGAAGCTCTGGGAGATGGTAGTGTTACCATCCCAACTGAGAGCTGATGAAACTGAGGGTCAAAGAGGGGAAGTGATTTGCCCAAGGCCACATGACTAGTAAGTGGAAGAGCTTGAATTGAACCCTGGTCTGACTCCTGATCATGAACTCTTCGTCACTATGCTAAATGACAAAGTACTGCAGTTGGTCAAATGAAGAAGTGATTATTTCCTCCCTAGGGTATAATCCAAGAAATTTCCTAGAGAAGGATGCCTTGACTGAGGGGCAGGATTTAGCAAGGGAAGTTTGGGTGGCAAGGCAGAGTATCCCATCAATCATATACCTATGATCATTTGCTGGATGGTTTGAACAACATGCTTTTTCCTCATATAAATGAAGTCTCAAGGTTAGGCTACGGGTTGGCTCTTCTGTACCATTAGGGACCCAGGCTCCTTCCATCTCTCATCTCCACCAGATATCTCATGGTCCAAAATGGCTAATGCAGCTCCAGCCATCACATTCTTGTTCCAGGCATTAGAAAAAAGAAAGGGAAGAAAAGGGTAAATATACATTCCTTTCAATGAGTCATCCACCTTTAAGGAGTTTTCCAGAAGCTGAACCTAACCCAGCTTCTCCTCATCTCGTTGGCCAGCCCTTGTTATATGGGAGGCTGCCTACTGTGTGATAGGCATATGTGCATAGAAAACAAAAGTCCTGTCCTCAAGGTGCTTCCAGTAGAGTGAGCTGCTTTTGGTTGAAGGTGTGGAGAGGACAGCAGTTGTGTGGAGAGAAAAAAGCCTCCTCTGAACTGGGACCTGCTTCTGGAGTGGTCCCAATAAGCCTGGTCTTTTTTGCACTGTTCTGCGTGTTGGTTTGTTGTTTAATTGGAGTGCAGAGTTGCAGCAATTAGGCTGCCCCAGGCAGCCCCTGCTCACCATCCCATCAGCCCCTCTGAGAAGACAAGAGCCACTCTTGAGTGCAAAACAAACCAGATTCCCAACCTTCCGTCCTCCAGTGCAATTAGAGCAGTAGCTGCAGAGTCAGCTTTTCACTGCAGCCTGGAACTGAACCCTGGGCTGTCATTTAGAGCCCTGTATGGGGTGCAGAGCCCCGAGGTGAGTGTGGGGTTCTGTGCAGCTCGCGGGAAACTGCTTGCCACCTGGTCTCCATCCTCCCTCTTGCCCTGCCTCCCGGCCGTGGGGACATAAGCGTGCCTTGCACTTCTCAACTCTCAGGGGGTGTATGTCGGCTAGTTGCCAGGAATGTCAAGTTTGGAGAGTTCTTTAATATCAGTGATTCTTTTCTGAGTTGCAGAAGTTGTCCTGGCGACCCATTCATAGAAGATCAATCCTTGTTTGGGTGAAGCCCCCTCTGCAGGGATTTGGGTTCTTTTGGGTCTGAAATGCTCCCCTTTTCCTTTGGGGGAAACTTTCACTTTTTATCAGATCGTGGAAAGAATGTTAGAGCTAAAATGGGCACAAGAGGTGGGATTAGCCCCCATGCCTCCATTTTCATGATCAGGAGACTTTGCTGCAGCCAGTATGAGGCAGAAGTGGGGAGAGCAGGCTTCTGCACACCAGTGCTGTGTCTTTGCTCTGTAATTACCTCCAAGCAAATAGTATTATAAAGAGACTGGAGAGATGCTTTCATATGGCGTTAGAAATCAAACCGTTATTAATATGCTAATTACAATGGTTTTATATTTACCATTTAAGCAAGTCCTGGAGAGCTTCTCCTTGGCAACACTGTTAGACATTCTGTTCTTGAAATAGAAAGTCCATATTACTGCTTGATGAAAGCTCTAAATCCAGGCTTTCCCTATGTTCAGCCAGCCCTTTTTCTTGGATTTAGTAGGTCCAGCCCTGGCTTCCCGAAATGAAGGCTTGGTGGGGTTGGGTGAGAAGGAATTGATGCAGCTCAGAAAGCAGGCACCTCCTCAGAGATGTCATGTCGGTGGATGTTGGAGCCCGCAGGTCCTAGGCCAGTTACCCGCTAATGTCGTTATACATCTAAGCATTGTTAGCAGTGACATCACTCACTCCTAAACCAATTCTTCTGACTTTATTTTTAGACTGGATGATGCAGGTGCTGTTTGGAAATGTCTTTTTCTCCCTACATCACTTTTGTCCGGGAAGTACCTGGTTTATGAGAAAAACAAAATGGCAGTTTTTTAAGGAACCTCCATACTGTTCTCCATAGTGGCTGTACCAATTCATATTCCCACCAGCAGTGCAAGAGGGTTCCCTTTTCTCCACACCCTCTCCAGCATTTATTGTTTCTAGATTTTTTGATGATGGCCATTCTGACTGGTGTGAGATGATATCTCACTGTAGTTTTGACTTGCATTTCTCTAGTGATTAATGATGTTGAGCATCCTTTCATGTGTTTGTTGGCAGTCTGTATATCTTCTTTGGAGAAATGTCTATTTAACTCTTCTGCCCATTTTTGGATTGGGTTGTTTGTTTTTTTGTTATTGAGCTGCATGAGCTGCTTGTAAATTTTGGAGATTAATCCTTTGTCAGTTGCTTCATTTGCAAATATTTTCTCCCATTCTGAGGGTTGTCTTTTGGTCTTGTTTATGGTTTCCTTTGCTGTGCAAAAGCTTTGAAGTTTCATTAGGTCCCATTTGTTTATTTTTGTTTTCATTTCCATTTCTCTAGGAGGTGGGTCAAAAAGGATCTTGCTGTGATTTATGTCATAGAGTGTTTGGCCTATGTTTTTCTCTAAGAGTTTGATAGTTTCTGGCCTTACATTTAGGTCTTTAATCCTAGGGGAACCCTCTTGCACTGCTGGTGGGAATGTGAATTGGTACAGCCGCTATGGAGAACAGTATGGAGGTTCCTTAAAAAACTACAAATAGAATTACCATATGACCCAGCAATCCCACTACTGGGCATATACCCTGAGAAAACCATAATTCAAAAAGAGTCACGTACCAAAATGTTCATTGCAGCTGTATTTACAATAGCCTGGAGATGGAAACAACCTAAGTGTCCATCATCGGCTGAATGGATAAAGAAGATGTGGCACATATATACAATGGAATATTACTCAGCCATAAAAAGAAACAAAATTGAGTTATTTGTGAGGTGGATGGACCTAGAGTCTGTCATACAGAGTGAAGTAAGTCAGAAAGAGAAAGACAAATACCATATGCTAACACATATATATGGAATCTAAGAAAAAAAAATGTCATGAAGAACCGAGGGGTAAGACAGGAATAAAGACACAGACCTACTAGAGAATGGACTTGAGGATATGGGGAGGGGGAAGGATGAGCTGTGACAAAGCGAGAGAGGGGCATGGACATATGTACACTACCAAACGTAAAATAGATAGCTAGTGGGAAGCAGCCGCGTAGCACAGGGAGATCAACTCGGTGCTTTGTGACCACCTAGAGGGGTGGGATAGGGAGGGTGGGAGGGAGGGAGACGCAAGAGGGGAGAGATATGGGAACATATGTATATGTATAACTGATTCACTTTGTTATAAAGCAGAAACTAACACACCATTGTAAAGCAATTATACTCCAATAAAGATGTAAAAAAAAAAAAAAAATAGCCACTCAGCCAAGGGCAATATAAATATTTATCTGGGAAACAGGGGGAATGAGTGCCTTATTTGCTTTGAGGGTGGATCCCAGGGAATCAGCACCCCTTAGCTTTCTGAGGAGCTGGGTAAGGCAGGAGCCCTCTCAGAACTGGGTGCTTTCATTCACTGGCAAACAGGAGAGTGAGCCTTTGTTCCGATCAGGGATCAAAGATACCCGATGAAGGGCATAGGACTTTTCTGAAGAGTAGGCTGTAGGTTCTAGAAGAGTGATAATATGTTAGCTAATGTGTTATAAACCTAACACATATTTAAGCACCCACTATGCACCAGATCTAAACTAGGCACTGGAAATACATTGGGGAATGTTCCAGTTACCATGGCTGAGTGATGTAGTGACACAGAACAACCATTGACTGTGCTCACGGATTCTGCGGGTCTGGAATTCAGAGGGTAAAGCGGGGGTGGCTTATGTCCGCCCCACGTTGTTCAAGGCCTCAGTGCAGGACTTGCCGCTTGGATGACTAATCCACTTACGTGTCTGGCAGTTGATTTGGCTGTTAATGGGTCCTCTGTTCCTCTCCATGTGGCTTCACCATGTGGCCTGGGCTTCCTCACAATGTGATGGCTGGTTCCAAGGATGAGCATCTCAGAGACGGAGAGCTGAGCAGAAGCTACGCCCTTTTCGTGACCTAGTGCCAAAGCATCGCCCTCACCGTGTTCTGTTGGTTGAGGCAGTAACAAGTCCATACGTGGATTCAAGGGGAAGGAACAAAGACCCCACCTATTAGTGGGAGGGATGTCAGTCACATTGCCTGAAGAGCATATGGGGTGAATGTATATTTCAAGAAGTATAAGAGTTTCGAAAATATGAGCAAGGAAGAAGAGGCTATTTAAAAAAAGCAAAATAAAAAGAGAACTTTTAAAAATGAAAATTTAATAAATGAAAGTTAAAACTCAAGGGACACATTAAACAGCAGATTAGAGTTAGTGGATAAAAGAAAAATTAGAGAAGTGGAAGATATATTCAAATAAGTAAACTAGAATGCAGCCCAGAGACTTACGAAATGGAAATAATAAAAGACAGAGGGCTTCCCTGGTGGCGCAGTGGTTGAGAGTCTGCCTGCCGATGCAGGGGACACAGGTTCGTGCCCTGGTCCAGGAAGATCCCACATGCTGCGGAGCGGCGAGGCCCGTCAGCCATGGCTGCTGGGCCTGCGCGTCCAGAGCCTGTGCTCCGCAATAGGAGAGGCCACAACAGTGAGAGGCCCATGTAACCACCAAAAAAAAAAAAAAAAAAGACAGTAAGAGACATACAGGTTAGAGTGAGAAGGTCTAATACACACCCAGTTGGGTTTTCAGAAGGCAATAATACAGAAAATGGGAAAAGGCAATATTTTAAGAGACAATGAGAATTTTGTAGTCTTTGACAGATATGAAACCTCAAAATCTAGGAAATTCAGTGAATCCCAAACATGAGAAATAAAGCATGATAAATGAAAATAAGCCTTCTCCTTTGACACATCAGTGTAAACCTGTGTCCACCTGAGACAAAGAGATGATTTTAAAAGCAACCAGAGAGAAGAGCAAGATTTCCTGTCTAGGAACAGTGATGAGTCTGTCAGATGACTTCTCAGCAACAGTTTATGGGAGCCAGAAAACGGTCAAATAACTTCAATGTGCTGAGGGAAAGTAATTGTTAGCCTATAATTCTATACCCAGTGAAAGAATAAGAGCAAAATTAGAGATAGAGGACAAGGCTTGGATAATTCCCCACAGATTTATTTCATAATAGGACATTCTGAAGAATGTATTTCAGGCAAAAGAATATACCAGGTGGAAGGTCTAAGGTGCAAGATGGAATGATGTGCAAAAATTTTTGTAAATATTTGGCTATATTTAAACAAATGCTGGTTGTATAAAATAATGTCTCAACTGAGAGATTAAAACAAAACAAAACAAAATAGAACTAAAATACTGGGCAACCAGAACATGTAAGGTGGAAGGGGATGATCAGAATGAAAGCATTCAAACTTATCATATCTTTTTCAGAAGGAAATTTTAAATGTTCATTTACTTCAGATTTGTTAAGACCGAACAGTATAACTTCAAAACTAGTAGAGCAGCAGTTTCTAAATGTGAACTGGGACCTTGGGCATCCCTGAGAGCCTTTCAGCAAGGTCAAAACTGTTTCCATAATGATACATAATCCTGATAATGTTATTTGTCCTTTTTACTCTTATTCTTTTGTGAGTATAGAGTTTTCTAGAGCCTATCATCACTCTGTTAATGAAATGTATGCCTGTATATTCTTTTTTTTTTTTTAATTTATTTGTTTATTTATTTAATTTTTGGCTACGTTGGGTCTTCGTTTCTGTGCAAGGGCTTTCTCTAGTTGCGGCGAGCGGGGGCCACTCTTCATCGCAATGCGCGGGCCTCTCACTGTCGCGGCCTCTCTTGTTGCGGAGCGTAGGCTCCAGACGTGCAGGCTCAGTAGCTGTGGCTCACGGGCTTAGTTGCTCTGCGGCATGTGGGATCTTCCCAGACCAGGGCTCGAACCCGTGTCCCCTGCATTAGCAGGCAGATTCTCAACGACTGCGCCACCAGGGAAACCCGCCTGTATATTCTTGTGTTTTAAATTTATCTCAATTTTATTTTCTAATATGGAAACTATGAATAGATATAACCCACATAAACAAAAGCTGTTTGGGGTCCTCAACATTTCTAGAGGTGTAACACTGTTCTGAGTCTATAAAACTTGAGAACCACTGTGATAGAGGGGAAAAAAGGAAGATAGAAACAGTGGAACATAGAAGGCGATTCTTGTGTAGCACTGACATATACATACACTACCAAATGTAAAATGGATGGCCAGTGGGAAGCTGCTGTGTAGCACAGGGAGATCAGCTCAGTGCTTTGTGATAACCTAGAGGGGTGGGATAGGGAGGGTGGGAGGAAGATGGAAGAGGGAGGGGATATGGGGATATACGTATACATATAGCTGATTCACTTTGTTGTACAGCAGAAACTAACACAACAGTGTAAAGCAATTATACTCCAATATGGATATATATATATATTTTTTTAAAAAGACAATTCTTGTGAAATAGCATTTCCTGAGCCCTGAGAAACAATTGGGGCTATATAGTTATCCTTCATTCTAAGATAACTCAAGATAGAAATTTTTTTTTTTTTTAACTTTTTTGTGGTACGCGGGCCTCTCACTGCTGTGGCCTCTCCCATTGCGGAGCACAGGCTCCGGACGCGCAGGCTCAGTAGTTGTGGCTCAGGGGCCCAGCCGCTCCACGGCATGTGGGATCTTCCTGGACCAGGGCACGAACCCGCGTCCCCTGCATTGGCAGGCGGGCTCTCAACCACTGCGCCACCAGGGAAGGCCCAAGATAGAAATTTTTAAATCGAGAGAACTGATAAAGTAAGGTACTAATATATTCTGCAAGACTTGAAAACGTTGATCTGGAAGAATTTCAAGACTGGGTCATGCGCATCCTGTGTTACAGTGACACCTACTGAACAATGGGGGCGTTACAACCCAGCTCTATGGGACCAAGAACCAGCAAGAGTAAATGCTGCATTCAGACTGAAAAGGACCTAGAAAAGAGCAAATTCTGTCAGGCAGGGTATGACATTATAATCGGCTTAGACAAAACAGAAATTCTCAGGATGCAGCTCAGAAAGGACACAATGACAGTTGCTTTGCCTACACACCCTCTTCCACAGTTAGAAGGAAAATCAAGGAGCCTAGGGCAGAGGCTAACATCAATCACCTTGGAGCTTTTAAGAAATAAATAGTTCCAAGGCTTTATAGAATCAGAGTGTCTGGGCCCAGAATTTTATATTTTGAAAAAGTTCTCCAGGGAACATGGTCATTTTAGACAATATCTGGTCAGAAATGGCCCTGCTAGGGTGGTTTCTGCCTTGTAGGAACCATATAGGGCTGGAACCATATAGGGAAGGCACAACAGAGGTGCCTTCAAACGGACCTGTGTGGAGTCCGCATATCTGTCCCCTGGGAGATAGAGGCTGAGGTGGGACCTGGGAGCATCCCACTGTGCCGGTTCGTGCTTGGGGGTCAGAGGGATGTTTGGAAAGGCCATGGCTGCAAATGGGGAATGGCGGGGGGAATGTTCCATTCTGCTGCACACCTTGACCACTGCCTCCTGGATTCCTGCCCCTTGGGGGACAGCATCAGAGTCTGGATTGACGTTGGCTTGGCAGCTCTCCAGAGACCTGCGTCCCCACATGCCATGGAAATTCTGACTAAAGTTCAGGTTCATTCAACGCTAGCAATCCCTGTGCAAACTCAGCCCCCCCCCCCGCTGCCCCCCACCATTTACTGCTCTGCACGTGTTTCTTTCCACGTTCTCTCTCCACCCCTCTGCCCACTGCAGCCGTCACAGCCCTGTGATGGCCCTTGCTCCTTTGTATATCAGGTCTTCTCCATGGTTAGTAACCGCGCCATTCGCAGAGTGATGGGCTGGTGGGGGGCACACTTCTTAACTTGGCTACCTCGGTCCCGCGGGGACTGGATTTTGGATAAGGTGTTGAGGCAGCCTCCTGAGCGGCTGGGCAGCGTCTGCTGAGCAGATTCTGGTCCTCTTGGGGTGACTGCATCAGTCAACACCCCAAGGGCTGAGGCCTCAGTGTGGAAAGTATGCAAGCCTTGGACGATGCCACGGATGGTCTGGAATGGCTTGGCCTCTCCTTCCCAAGGCTCCAGCTGATTTCCCCATCGTGTGGGGGAGAGGGAGCAAAGGGCCAGCGCGTCCCAGTTCCTGGAGCATCAGTGAGTGTCGCCAGGCCAGGGGTGTGGCAAGGGCTGGGAGCATTCTGGGGTGGCCGCCCAGGGGGTGTGGCTGGCCCTGGCCGGGATGCTGCGCCCACCTTAGCATCTGGCCGTCACTCCCACACGCAGCAGGAACCTCGTCCCCATTGCTCAGCTGGGAAAACTGACTAATGGTGCCGGACCCGGGCCCGTAGCAGATGCTCTGTGGACAATAGCTGCTCTGATCATGTGGTTTGTCTGGGGTCACCCAGGTGGTGAGTGGCGGGGCCAGGACTGAACCCATGTCCATCTCCCACCCCAGCCCTGCCCTCCTGCCCTGTAGCCTGGCCGTCTTCTCCTGGCCTCTCAGTGAGCCAGGCAGGGCAGAGAGAGTTAGTACCCCATTTTATAGACCAGGAAACTGAGGCCAGGTGATTCGTCAGAGATCACTGAGCCTGGCATTGGCAGAACTGAGCTTCAAACCTCGCTCTTTTGCCTCGTACACCTTGTATTAGTCTGCTTGGACCATGACAAAATGCCACTGAGTGCCACGACAAAGTAAGGCTGAGTGGCTTAAACAACAGAAATGTATTTTCTCACAGTTCTGGTGGCTAGACGTCCAAGGTCAGGGTTGTGACAGGGTTGATTTCTGGTGAGGGCTTCCTTCCTGTCTTGTAGACGGCTGCCTTCTCGCTGTGTCCTCACATGGCCTTTCCTCTGTGCAGAGAGAGAGCGCGCGCGCCATCTCTGGTGTCCCTTCATCTTCTTCTGAGGACACCAGTCCTCGGATTAGGGCCTCACCCTTATAACTGCATTTAACTTTAATTACCCCACTCAAGGGCCTGTCTCTAATACAGCCACATTGAAGGTTAGGGCTTCAACATATGAATTTGAGGGGTGGGCACAGTTCAGTCTGTGACCTACCCTGAGCCCCTTCCACTCTTTTGGGGCCCCCAGGTCACACCAGGAAATGGCTGCTACTGCACATCAGAGGAGTCATTTGGAGCGACCGATTGTGCAGGAGCCCCGGGAGAGGACAGGGGCAATCTGAGAAGGCTTCCTGAAGGAGGGGTGTGTGTGTGTGTGTGTGTGTGTGTGTGTGTGTCTCTGGGTGTGTTTTTGTGTGTGTAGACACTGGGCTTGAGTAGCTGGCCCGTTTGGGAATCTGCGTCATTTCAGGGCAACCCCACAGGGAGTCCGCCCCTACCCCCCACCCCGTGATTCAGACGAGCTTGGCTATTTTCCAGGAGCAACTTTCTCTCCATGGATGTGGCAAGAGGGGAGCCATCTGGTCCTTGCTTGGTCCAGCAAGGCAGCTGTAGCTTGTTGCAGCCCATCAGGTAGCATTTCCAGGTCTTTAATGTGGAAGGGGATGGAGTTCCAGGTGGGCAAAGAAGGGCAGAAGTCAAGCCGAGGACCTGGGAAGTGCTCCTTCAGCAGAGAGAGACATCTGCAGATTGGCTGCTGCATGTGGCAGCCAGCCCCAGCTGCTGTGGTCCCAGCTGCTGGGGAGTGTGGTGTTTCTATAAAGAGGAGCCTTGTTAGGATGTCATCACCTGCAGGAGCCCCTGCTGTAAATCCTCTTGCCTTCCTCACCCAGTGTCTGTCCTCCCTTCTCTTCTTAGACTCAGGCCAGATGTGGCTGGTGAAGGAAATCCTCGCTGCCAGGTTTAGAAATTTTAACTTTCTGCAGTGTCTGTGTTTCTGGAATGAGGGCGGGGTTCCCAGGACAGAGGCTTTGGTTCATGCACCAGGTCCTGTGTGGAGTCCGGAGCAGATATGGGTTCTGTGTGGGGTTGTAGTAGGTACTCGTCAAGAGGCTGGGAAGAGTGCTGAGGAGGCAGAGGAGGCCGAGGGAGGCTGAGGGACTCTGCTCTTTCAGTGGAACTTCCTGTTTCTCACGTTTCCTCTATAAAGACCACAGTGCCAGCCCTGCCCCAAAGCAGAGTGTGAGCCTGTCCATTTTGGGTGTCTTTGGCTTCTCTTATGTCTGTGCCTCGGCTTAGCACACCTTGGCCCTTGCCGGGCTCTGAAGGTGTTGAGTTGCTTCTTGGAGCTTAAGCCACAGCCCGTGTGAGAGGGAAGAGCCCCCTCTTACAGCTCCATGTGAAAGTGCTTGAAGCTTTTGCAACCCCGTTAATTAAGAAGATGGAGTATCTACCCTCCCCTTGGGCTTCCCTGGTGGCGCAGTGGTTGAGAGTCTGCCTGCCGATGCAGGGGACACGGGTTCGTGTCCTGCTCTGGGAGGATCCCACGTGCAGCGGAGCGGCTGGGCCCGTGAGCCATGGCCGCTGAGCCGGTGCATCCTGTGCTCCGCAATGGGAGAGGCCACAACAGTGAGAGGCCTGCGTACCGCAAAAAAAAAAAAAGAAGAAGAAGATGGAGTATCTACCCTCCCCTGTCTCCCACCCCTTCTCTCCTTCCTCTGCACCTGGTCCAGGGACCTTTGCTTGGGTGACACTCCCCTCCCTTCCTCCCTGAGGGAGGCCCTTCGCTTCTCTGGTGGGCAGTGGTGGCTTCCTCTTGAGGGAGGAGCAATTTGCTGTCCTCCCTTCCTCCGATTCCCAAGGGTGAGTCTCTCTGGGACAGCAGAGGGGCCTCCTGGGAAGCCTCCTTCCCCCCAGCTCTCGCTGGCAGCATAGGGCCTTAGGAACCAAAAAGACCTGGACTCAGGCCTCAGTTCCCCCACTGCCGCTGTATAACCTCACCGAGTTCCTTAGACCAGCTATGTGTGGTTTTCTGTTCAGTGCTGGGGGAGAAGTCTCCATCCCCCAGGGTGGCATTAAGAGCGAGAATGGAGTCTTCAAGCCTGGGGCTCTGTGGGTGCTGAGCACATGTGTAAGAGCTCCCGTGTGAGTGGTCCCTGCCCAGGTGGGGGATGTGAGCTGATGCCCCTCTCCCATTTATCACTCTGGCCTTGGCTGCTCTCTGACTGCCTAGGTGGGAAGGCCTCATCATCATGATTAAAACCATTCCCTTGGGGACTTCCCTGGTGGCGCAGTGAGTAAGACTCCATGCTCCCAATGCAGGGGGCCCGGCTTTGATCCCTGGTCAGGGAACTAGATCCCACATGCATGCCACAATTAAGAGTTCGCATGCCACAATTAGGAGCCAGCGAGGCACAACTAAGGAGCCCGCCTGCTGCAACTAAGACCTGGTGCAACCAAATTAAAAAAAAAATCCCTATTTAGCAAGCCCCAGCCCTCGTCCATTCATTCATTCATCCATTCTCCTGTTTCTGAGAACCTGCCCTGTACCAGGCCTTGCTCTGAGTACTGGGGAGCACAACCAGAAATAAGACAGCAGGGCTGGCTCCTTATTTCCAGACTGAAGCTGGGGAGGGACACTAACCAAGCAACCACCCAAGCAGATTTTTTTTTTTTTTTGGCTGCACCGTGGGGCATATGGGATCTTAGTTCCCTGACCAGGGATCGAACCCGCGCCCCTTGCATTGGGAGTGCGGAGTCTTAACCACTGGACACCCAGGGAAGTCCCCCAAGCAGATTTTAAAGGTCACCTGTATTGAGTGCCAGAGAGGAGGGGTGACAGGGGCCCAGCTCTGGGTGAGGCTTGAGGGGACTCAGAGTTGCAAGGCAGCCCTTGCCTTTAGGAAGTGTGGGCGCCAGCTGTAGGCTGTTGCCACTCTGGGCTCTGTGACCGTCAGAGGCAATCAGACTGCAAGGTCAAAGTCAATATTTAAAAAAAAAGGAACGTCAGTTCTTAGGAAGCTCTTAGTAGCCCTGTATACAATCTTGTGTTTAGCCACTTACTTATAGCCGGGACCCAGAGGCCACCTGGATGTCTGCCCCTTGAGTGCACGAACATCCCCCACCTTCCTGGCCCTTGTAAGAGAGGCGGTGCCATCCCAGGTGCTGGTATGGCCATCTGGGGGTTGCTCCTTGCCCATGCCCTTCAGGAACCCCAGAGACACTTGAGCCTGATGTGGCCGGGACGAGGCAGTTCGCACAGCGCCTGTATCTTGGGAAAACGAATGTGGTTCCCAGTGTGCTGCCTTGAGTTCCTGGAACCAGAGTGTTTGTTTTGTGTAATATACAGCAAAAACAGTTCTAGTGACTTCAGAACCTTGCGGCTTCCAAACTATAACTTATTAAAATACTGGATTTTTTATCCAGTGGATAAAATGTGGATTACCCGGGATATCACAGGGACAGAAAGCTAAATTGTGTTTGACAGGGAGAGAAAATACTCTCCATTTCAGGTCACCATTTTTTTTAAAAATTTTATTTATTTTTTTATACAGCAGGTTCTTATTAGTCATCCATTTTATACACATCAGTGTATACGTGTCAATCCCAATCTCCCAATTCATCACACCACCACCACCACCCCCACCGCTTTCCCCCCTTGGTGTCCATACGTTTTTTCTCTACTTCTGTGTCTCGATTTCTGCTCTGTGAACCAGTTCGTCTGTACCATTTTCCAGGTTCCACATATATGCATTAATATACGATATTTGTTTTTGTCTTTCTGACTTACTTCACTCTGTATGACAGTCTCTAGATGCATCCACATCTCTACAAATGACCCAATTTCGTTCCTTTTTATGGCTGAGTAATATTCCATTGTATACATGTGCCACATCTTCTTTATCCATTCATCTGTCAGTGGACATTTAGGTTGCTTCCATGTCCTGGCTGTTGTAAATAGAGCTGCAATGAACATTGGGATGCATGTGTCTTCTTGAATTATGTTTTTCTCTGGGTATATGCCCAGTAGTGGGATTGCTGGGTCATATGGTAGTTCTATTTTTAGTTTTTTAAGGAACCTCCATACTGTTCTCCATAGTGGCTGTATCAATTTACATTCCCACCAACAGTGCAAGAGGGTTCCTTTTTCTCCACACCCTCTCCAGCCTTTGTTGTTTGTAGATTTTCTGATGATACCCATTGTACAAGTCACCATTTTTAAGGGGATGTTTTAAAAATCTATTTATTTATTTTTGGCTGCGTTGGGTCTTCGTTGCTGCGCACGGGCTTTCTTTAGCTGTGGCGAGCGGGGGCTACTCTTCGTTGCGGTGCACGGGCTTCTCATTGCGGTGGCTTCTCTTGTTGAGCACAGGCTCTAGGCGTGTGGGTTTCAGTAGTTGTGGCACGCAGGCTCAGTAGTTGTGGTGCATGGGCTTAGTTGCTCCATGACATGTGGGATCTTCCCGGGCCAGGGCTTTGAACCCATGTCCCCTGCATTGGCAGGCGGATTCTTAACCACTGTGCCACCAGGGAAGCCTCCAGGTCACCATTTTTAGAACTGAACACATGCTTTTTGAGATTTGGGTATCTTAATTCCACCAGGGAAACAGTTCTCTATTTGCTTAAGTCCAAGGGCTGCTAGAGGACCATGGGACCCTTGGAGCCTTATTACAGCGCCGTGGGTCATGCCAAGGGAGGTCGGGTGGGTACATCGCATTTGAAGGGACACCTCGGCCTCCCTCTCAGTGGCAAAGAAACATCTGAAACTGCCTGATTTAGTAGATGAGGTTCAGGTGGGTGAACATCAGTTCCACAATTAATCCCTCATTGGCTGTGTGTGCTCAGCTCTCCCCTGGTTGGGCAGTGAAGGGGGTGGGTTTGGGGAATTGGCAGGAATCTCCAGTGACTGCTCCTTATAATAATGATGGATAGACAGTATTGATACTTACTGAGGGCCTTCCACCTGACAGGCACTGCGCTAATAAACCCCTTGGTTGATCTGTACCTATGAGGTAGGTCGTATTGTTATTATCTCTATTTTAGGTCCAGGAAAGTGAGTCTCAGAAAAGCTCATACAGCTAGTATGTGGTTGGATCAAGCAGAGTATAGGTTCGGCTGCTGTAACAAAGACCCACCCGAACACTGGTTTAAACAAGGTAGAAGCTTATTTCTCTCTCATGGAACAGTGCTTGGGTAGGGGTTTGGGGCTACTGTGGAAGTTCTATCTTTGTGGCTATTTAGTTCCCAGTCTCTTCTGTCCTTAGGATGTTGCCTGCGTCTACATGGTCCAAGATGGCACCCCACATGTCTGCATTCTAGTCTACGGGAAGGGGGACATGCCCTTTCTCCTAAGGACATAACCCAGATAACTTGGACCTTTCTGCTCATGTTCTATTGGCCAAAACTTGGTCATATAGCCACACCTAGCTGCAAATGTTGTTGGGAAATGTAGTCTTTCTTTTGGGTGGCTGTGTGCCTGGCTAAAAGTGGGAGATCTATTACAACAGAAAACACGATGAATGGACATTAGATGACTGGGATGAGTCTAGGTGGTGTACAGAGTTCATGTCTCTTACCTGTCCACCACCTCTCATCCCCGAGGAGTTCAAGGTCAGCTCCAAGGAAAGGAGCCCAGAGCTGGACCGTCAGCTCCTTGGATGCTTACGGTGTTGGGTGTTTCTGCCGATCCCTTGATCCTCTGGGGGAGCACAGCGCAGGGCAACAAGTAGGTGCTCAGTAAATCAATCTTAAAGGGAGAGCAGTAGAGAGGGACCTGACCTACCAGATCCAGCCCCAGCTAAATATGATGGGCACATCTGGATGTGAATTATAAGGGGGCTGGAAACTGCAGTGACCAACTGCCAGGAGGCAGCTGGGCCTAGAAGGATTCCCTTGCAGGGTGGAGCTCCCAGCTGCTTTGGTTGGGACCACAGAGAGGTTCAGGGTATCGTGCTGGCTGCCCTGGCTTAACCCCAACTTTGAAGACATCTATGAGCTGTGATTCCAGACTGGAAATTCGACTCCGTGCCTGCTTTGGGAGGAACTGGCCGCTTTGAGTGGCTTCTCCCCTAGTGGTGGTCTCTTGGGCTGTGCCCTGTACACTCCTGATTCTTTTCTGGCCACACGGAGGTCTGGGTTTGTCAGCTGCTGGCCCCTGGTTTTCGAGGAAGGGCCTCTGCCTCTCTCCCTCTGTGCTCCAGCTGCCTGCTTGAACTGGCCCTGACTCAGCTAGAACAACCTCTCAGAACCCAGGCCCCGTTCCGAAGTCCTTGGAGGACTTTCTGAGACGACACACTGAATGTGGGGAGCTGAGAGCTGTCTGGTCCCTGTTATTAGTTACACCTTCTGAACAGAGCTTCTCTCCATGCAGGTGCTCAGAAGGGAAAATCAGTGAGCATCCAAGGTTCCAGTGTGGAATTTTTCAATCATTTGAACATTGTTCTTGGCAAGGAATGATTGAAAACAAACAGCCATTATAGGTTACGTTTTTAGACCATTTAGCAACAGAGGGTATTCTTTGATCATCCCCCTGGTTTTTTGGTCTTTTTCGCAGTTGTCTTTCTTGTGCTGAGTAACTGAAGAGGATACCGAGTAGGCTCGGCATCAGTTAAGTATCTGTCAGAACGTCTGTTCGGAGCCTGGCAGTCAGAGGAAAGAGAAAACGTGTTCCCAGAGAGCGGTGTTCAGGCTGAGACGGAGCTTACGAGGTCTAGACAGTTATAAGATATGTGGAACTCTTAAAAAAGAAAGAAGGGAAGAAAGAAAAACATGTGTTTTGGGTTCTGCGTGCTTCTATTCTGTAGTTGTATCGCTGAGGCGGCTTTAGTTTACAATAAGTGGTATTTGGCAAGAAGTGTTACTGCCTGCTGACAAATTGATTGTGCTCCTTTACTGAGATGAAAATGCAGGAGGCATTTTGCTTTTTTTCCCTCTTGATGATTAAAAGCGTCTACTTGGCTCCAGGCAGAGATGGCCCCTGAGGATTTATATGAGACACCTGTGTGGCATCCATCACCAGCCTTCAGGCTGACAGAAGCAGCTACCCTGCACGGTGTTCAAAATGCCAGGTCCTGGGAGGGAGTTTTGACAGGCTTGACCGGGAGTCTCTGTGCCAGACCTGGGTGGGACCCTAGGGTGAGGGTCTTTGAATTTTAATCAAGAACTTCCCCTCCCTGTTCACGCTGAGCCAGGGCCTTAGAGCAGCTGAGCGGCTAAGCAAGCCCTGCGGTGATGAACAAAACCAGACCTGCCCCTACCTGGGCCTCAGTTTCTCCGTCTGAGCAATGAGGGCGTCACACTGGCTTTCCTTCGGATTTTCTTCAGGGTCTGTGTCCCTGCTCCCTCCGGCATGCCCTTGCTCTGCCCTATGATTGCGTTATAAAGAATGAGGATGCCAGTGTTGGGAAGAGGCTCCCTTTCCCATGTGGCAGATCCACTCATTAACTTGACCCAGCCCAGGGACAAATTAGAATGTAGCCAACAGCTAGCAAATTGATGAGATAGGTCGTTAATCCATTCATTCATTCATACGTGTGCACTCAAATATTACTGTACCAGCTCTATGCCAGGCTCTGAATGGGGAGCTGGACGTGCAGGGAACCGGGCAGCCTGGGCCCCGCCTGCATTCCCCTCCTGTTGGCTGAAGGACTTGCCTCTGTGTCGGTCCTAGCATAGGAATGAGATGTGAAGTGCAGTTCTAACAGCCTGTTTAAAGCCAAGCATTTACTTTTGGACACCCAGGACTTTAAGATTTCTACCTTCAAAGAGCAAGGGATTTGTTTTGACAAAGGAAGTGTAAACAGGATTCTAGTGAATAATATTTCTCATGGCTGCTCCTGCTTTAATCAATTGTATATTTATTGGTGATCTCTTAAGTGTCCAGACTGTCCTAGGCTCTGCCGGGGATGCAGAGAATTTACAGCTCAGCTGGGGATGGATGGATGTGTGTGTGTGTGTGTGTGTGTGTGTGTGTGTGTGTGTGTGTGAGGGAGTGTGAAGGCCAACTCTGAAGACAGTGGCCGAAGGAATGAGACAGCACGAACGTTACTTGATCACAGGTGTGGTGCTGGCCGCAGAGCTGAAGGAGCTCCAGGGAGGGGGCGTTCCAGAGGAGAAGGGGAGAGAAGGGTATTCTACATCATTCTCCTTTGCTGGCCCGGCTGGTGGAGCATAGCTGTCCAGCTGGTAGCCAGCCCCTGAGCTGCCACGGTTTTCCTAGGCCTTAGTCTCTGGAGGCTGAGCCCTGGACTCTGTATGCAGAGCAGTCCTGGGCCCCGTGAGAATGGAATGACAGGTCATGGGTGTGTCCAGGTTACCAGGGTGACTCTCTCCCCTGTGGACTCCCCGAGTCTGCCAAATGATGCCACTGGTGTGACGCCATCCACCTCTCAGGGTTCCAGTTCCTCACCTGCTGCCGCTACGGATTCCCTAGAAGCTAAGAAATGCAGAAGAGCTGTTCTCTTTTCAGGAAGAGCTGAGTTCAGATCTCATCTCCACCTCTTGCTAGCTCTGGGACCTTATGCTAATTCCTTCTCAGTGCCTCATTTTTTGACATCTGAAAAATAGGCTGTTAATAGCGTCTGTTTTGTAGATGCAAGAGAAAAGCATGTGAAGTGTGTCGCACAGTGCCTGGTATACAGCAGGTGCCCCATTCATGTTAACTGCTATCGTTCAGTTATTATTATGACACATCAGGTGGCGAAATCAGAAGGTCACCGTCTGATCCAAAAGTCATGTCTTTCTGAAAACTAGCTTAGCTGAACTCTATGAAAATCCATGTCTAAAATCCCGACCCACCCTGGGCTGTAACTCGGCTAAGTGAGTCTGAATTGAGGCTCCACCTCTCTCTGTTGGTTTCTGCTGAAGCATCACGCCTCTCCCCTGTTTCTCATCTGCAGCGTGGGTACCGGGTGAACTGTGTGCCTGGGAATATGTTCGTCTCTTCCCCACTCTAGCCCCTCTTGGGTCTGGGGCTAAGCTAAGCAAAGGTGGCTTGAAGGAAGGAGTTGACATGCTGTCATATTTAATTACCAGAGACCTGGATCAGGTACCAGTGGGCCAAGCCCTCCATACGCTGTTCCTTGAGGAAGCAGAGTGCAGGTGTATCACGTGGCCAGTCTTGTAGGAGCCGTGATGGGGCAGCTGGCGGAACTGGACGTGTATCTGAGAGAGGCCTCCAGGAGCACAGAAACACTGCCACCAAATATTTGCCCTCCCTATCTCAGGAATAAGGACTAAGGGGCGGGTATTACAGAAAGGTTTGGTCTCAAAATAAGAATGACTTTTAACATGGTGCTGATAAAGAGTACTGGACACCTTGTAGGTGAAGCGCTTACTGTCCCTGGAATGGCACAAGTTAAGGCTGGCTAAGCCACTAATGGGGATCATATCCAGAGGATGGGGGTTGGGGGGGTCTTTGGAACCTGAGACATCAGGACTTTGGGGAGACCATCAGTTGCTTCCACCTTCCCAGGCATTCACTTCTTAAGCTGCTTTTGGCCAGCACAACCGTGAGCCTCGCTAGGCCCTGGCTACTGGCCCAGGAAGAAGCAGGACTGCCTCTGCATGGAGGTTGCTGTTTGCCTTGGCCCCTGCTTGCCCAGCCACTTTCTGGCCCTGCCCTCCTGTGGCTTTTGCTTCATTAGCTCAGAGCTCCAGGTAAAGCCAGGCCCCGGGGCCCTGGATGGCACAGTGGGCACAGCCTCCGAGGCTGCAGAGCCTGCACGCCTCCCTGCTCTCCTCCCGAGCAGGCTAGGGCAGCCCACAGTAAGGGTGCGTCAGGCGCTGTCATCCAGGCTTAAACTGGAAAAACACTCGAGAAAGACTGACGCATAGAGAGTGGGGGTCACGGCCCCGGGGTCCCGCAGCAAACCGGCAGGGCTGCAGTGGAAGCCGGGGACCCAGCCCACGGAGCAGCGCGCTTCCCCGGCCCTGGGGGGATGCTGCTGTTAAGCTCCCGCTTGCTCTGCTCCCGCTCTGGCCACAGTGCGGGTGCAGGAGGGGCTGCAGCCCGGTGGCCTTAAAGACCCCAACAGTCGTGAACTCTGCTTGGGGCTCTGATGCTGGAGAAAGGCCGTGCCCTCTGGTATCTCCATCCCCACCAGGCTCCTGCCTGTGGACGCACCCAACTGGGAGGCGGGGACATTTACGCTCCCCTAGTTCATCGGCTTCATTTTGTAAAAGGGGAAACCGAGGTCCAGAGAGCAGAATGATGGGTCTGAAGTCGTACATGGGTCAGAGGAGAAGCTGGAGGCCGAGTCCAGTCCCCTGGCCCCAGCCCCATGGCCCTGGCTGAGCTTTGAAGACAGTGAGTGAGTCAGGCAGGGCCTGTGTTCAGGCCCTTCTCGCTTCTGGAGGCGAGGCCCACCACAGCTGCAGCAGACGGCCTGGCCCAGCCTCGCCTCGGCCTGGGTACCCAGAGCCCTGCAAGCCTCACGGGTTCTTTTGTTAACCTTAGATGGAAGCCCTGCTAGGGACAACTCTTAATCATCTAGTTTTTTCGGGGAGACCTTCATTTCTGGCAGATTAATCACTCAGTGGCGGGGGGAGGTGTCGAGGGGGTGTGGGCCTGGGATTTCTACTCCCCAACTTGGAGGCTTACGGTCTCCACTTCGCACTGATTTGTTTATCTGTTTTGTTTTATCTTCATTTGTTTTACGTATACACCTGCTTGGCCAGGCACTATTCCAGATGCTGGGGATAAAATGATGAACTAGACCTTGGAATCTCCCGGGGAGCTTTAAACACTACTGACGCCATCTCCAGAAATTTGATACAGTTGGCCTGGGTGTGGCCTGCGTGTTTCCATTTCTAAAATTGCCTGTATCCACATGGAAATTTATTTTCAAGGAGGAAAAAAGCTTGTAGAAAGGATGTGGCTCTAAGCGGATGGTTGTGAGCAGAGCCCGAGTGAAGGGAGGCCCCGGGTCATTCACCATCCACCAGGCTTTCCCAGGTGCCGGCACCACAGTGGGCCCGGTTCCAGCTCCCGGAAGGCTCTGCTGCAGGCCCAGCAGGGTGAAACGGGGTTCTGAGCACCCGCCTGTGACCCAGGCCCTGCACCCCAAGGGGGACATGTCTGGCGGCCACAGCTCCTTTGCTTGCCAGGGCCTTCTTAATCTCAGTGATCCTACAGCCAGATTTTTAGAATAGTTGTTTTCCCCTCATCTGTAAAGACTTAAAATCTTAAGGAATAGAAACCACCACAGGTCACACACATTAGTCGTCTCCTTTTTGCCTGGCATTTTCAAAATCCTCCACTGGTGATGAACCAGGTGCCTTTTCTACTGATGCCTTGTGGCTGTCATGCTCCTTCTGTGCTCACGTGGAGGGAATGCTTATAGTCACAAAGTGGGGACTTTCAGCCCGGGAGAGGGCTGAGAGCCCAGTGGTCTCTACCGGCCAGTAGAGATGGCCGGTAAAAGAGCCAGGCCTGGAACCCAGGTCCCAGTTCTGTCCCCAGCTCTTCCACCGTGCCGGGCATCCCAGCCACTGCCCCACAGTGTCCATGCCTCCCTGGCCATTCCCTGGGTCCACCTCCGTCACCCCACCCCTCCATTTACCCACCCGATTCTTCATCCCATTCTCACTGCAAGGGAATATCTAAATTCTTCGCTTTTCTTGGCTGCGAGGATAAGAGAGAGGTCACTGCCTAACTCTGGGGCCCCATCACTGCCCAGAGGGCCCCGTGGTGACAGCGGAGGCTTGACATCCTTTCCAGCTCAGCCCCCAGGCCGTTCCTAGGCTCCAGGTATCTCCTGGGCTTTGACCGCACCCAGTGGATTCAGGGCAGAGACCTGAACCCTCACAAAGAGGTGGGGCTCATTCGGGCGGCTGCATGGGCCCCCCCCACAAGTAGACTTCCACCCACCCCTCTTCCTTTCACAGATCCACAGACCAGACCCTCCTTTCCTCCCCCTTTCCCACCCCTGTCCCCACTTCCCCCATCTGGCAGCCCAGGCCCAAACACCCTACAGCTCAGTGGTTTTTACATGTGACTTGTCCAGGTGTCACTAACCTTTGTAAGACTCGGGCTTAATAGTTTTGATCCTACAGAGACACGTGACAAGTACAAGACATTCAGTAAAACCCGAGACCAGCAGGAGGGCAACAAAAAGCACAGGAAGATGGGGCTCGGTTTGGGTGTGTTTGTGTAATGTGCCATATGTCATTTTTATTCACGTAAAAACATCTTTCTTGAAGCAATAGGAACCCACTCGGCTGTTGCGAACCAAATACCAAATGTTTCCTTTTTCCTCTCCTGCTCCTTCCAAGAGGCGGAATTGCCGTTATCCGTGATGCTATCTTGCCTTTCAGAGAGCCTTTTCCTCAGAGCAAACGCCCGGATGTTTCTTCCAGCTTTGGCAGGAATTTTTGAGAGAAAGCTGTTTTCAAATCCCTTTTCTGTCTCTGTCTTAGACCTGGAGTACAGCAAAGGGAGGGGCTCCAGGCCTCAGTCTAATCCAGTCTCCTTCAATCTGTTTTCCTCAGTTGCCTCAGGACCTATAAGCACCCCTGCCCCCAACGAGAAAAAACAACAAAACCTGGTATTTTGGTGAAACGGTGTTAAATAAGATAAAATGAAAGAAAAGAAAAGAAAGCTCCAGTTGGTAGAGAGATGGCACCAGGAATCAGGAATCACTTTTGGATTAGCTCTCCCACCCCCACCCCCACCTCCGTGTACAATAAACAAGGGCTCCCGTGTTAGCATTTCCATTTCCTCAGGAAGCTGCCTTTCTTGCTCCTACTTCTGAAATGGAATGTGCATTTTCATTGGCCCAAGTTCAAGGAGTGCCTAGGGGCAACAATGAAAAACCGGTCCCAAGCAGGTCTCCGTGGTAGGTGGTCGACACCCCCTCCCCCAGAGCCGGGACTTCTTGCTTCCTATCCTCTGGGGATTGACGCCAGATGGGGAGGGAGGGAGGGAGGGGTGGCGACCTCCCTCGCTTGGGTTTGTAGCCATGAGGGGATCCATGCTGTCCCCGCTGCCTGAGTTCTGGCTTTCAGTTGGGAAAGTCTGGTGACCCTCCAAGCATCCGCATACCAAAGGCTCTTAATTAAGAAAGTATGTTCCCATTTCATGTCACTCGCAAAGAATGAAAACAGTGACAGCATTTATTTATCTTCACTATCAATATCATTCCTGTTTCTAATTCCACTGGGGGTTATGAGTCTTGAAGGAATTGACTGTGGGTTGTGAGATTTTAACCCCAGCCATGTGCTGTGGGGATACATGTGTCTTCTCTCTGAGAGAGAGGCTCAGAGCGAGGGGGAGAAGGGCCGCAGAGCCCTGGCCTCTGCCCTTCTGGAGCTCAGAGTCAATGGCTCTCGCCGGGAGGAGTGGCCTTTGCTTTGCCTTCTTTGGTGCTGATACAGAGTTGTCCCCCTTTCACCGGCTACATCCCATTTCTTTTCTGAATCTTCAGAGAGTCTTATAGAAGAGTCTTATAGAGGAGAGGGGATGTCCGAATGGCTACCATTTGTTTAGGACCCACTATGTGCTGACACTGGCCTGGGCACTCACGTGTGTTGCTGATCCTCTGATTGCCTGTGTGATGCGTGAGGACCTGGGCCTCAGGTTAAGGGATGTGCCCAAGACTAGATAACATGTTAGTCCATTTGGGCTGCTGCAAGAGAATACCACAGCCTGGGTGGATTTATGAAGAACAGAAACTGGGGCTTCCCTGGTGGCGCAGTGGTTAAGCATCCACCTACCAATGCAGGAGACATGGGTTCGAGCCCTGGTCTGGGAAGATCCCACGTGCCGCCAAGCAGCTAAGCCTGTGTGCCACAACTACTGAGCCTGCGTTCTAGAGCCTGCGAGCAACAACTACTGAGCCCGTGTGCCACAACTACTGAAGCCCACACGCCTAGGGCCTGTGCTCTGCAGCAAGAGAAGCCACCGCAATGAGAAGCCCGCGCACCGCAACAAAGAGTAGTCCCCACTCACCACAACTAGAGAAAGCCCACGTGCAGCAACGAAGACCGAACACAGCCAAAAATAAATTTATTTTTAAAAGAATAACACAAATTTATTTCTCACAGTTCTGGAGGCTGGAACTCCAGGTGCCACTTCATAAATGACCATCTTCTCTCTGTGTTCTCACATAGCAGAAAGGGCAAGGGAGCTCTCTGGGGCCTCTTTTAAAAGGGCACTAATCCCATACACAAGGGCTCCACCCTCATGACCTAATCACCTCTCAGGCCTTACCTCCTAATACCATCACAATGGGCATTAGGTTTCTAATGAATCTGGGGGGGGACACATTTAGTGTATAGCAGGTGTCCTTCACAATGGTCCTGAGGTGTGGGTACTGTCAATGGCTTATTACAAGAACAGGCTAGGAGACAAGAGGAAGCTCTTGGCAAACACCCAAACATCACAAGGTGGTGGTAAGAACAGGGCTCCTTGTCTTGTTGTGCCCTCTGTTGGTTGACAACTTGTTAAGTGTCATGCCCGACCTTTAAGGTAGGCTTGGCTGTGCCTAAAAACTTCATGTGTGTTGCAAAAATGCATATGTTGGCATGCTTTGCATGTGTATTCTTAGGCAGTTACCTTCATTACCAAGTAAATTTACTTGCCAACCCCTCAGATAACACTGTGCTGATTCGTGTCCCTTTGTGCCTCACCTCCTATCCCCAAGCAAGCTATCAGTTTCTGTCCATTTTCTTTAAGCCGTTCTGTCTCTCTCTTTTTTTTTTAAATTGAAGTATAACAGATTTACAATATTATGTTAGTTTCAGGTATACAGCAAAGTGATTCAGTTACATATATTTTTTCAGATTATATTCCATTATAGGTTATTAGAAGCTATTGAATATAATTCCCTGTGCTCTACAGTACATCCTTGTTGCTGATCTATTTTATGTGTAGTAGTTTGTATCTGTTAATCCCATACTCCTAATTTGTCCCTCCCTGTCTCCCTCTCCCCTTTGGTAACCATAAATTTGTTTCATATTGTTAACGAGTCCAAGCTCGCTGTGCTCACCGCGTGACAGGCCAATGAATCAGAGACCAGGTGTTGAGACAAGGAATACGACTTTCTTCGGAAAGCCGACAGACCAAGAAGATGGCAGATTAGGGTCTCCGATAAACCATCTTCTCGGGGTTTGCATGCCACTTTCTTTTATAGCACAGAGAGGGGGAGGAGATGGGGGTAGGAAAGTAAAAAGGCCATAAATTTTGCAAATATCCCCTGGAATGGCCAGCCTGGGGGCGGGGGTGGGGTAGGGTCGGGGGAGGGGATGTGTTAATTTCTTCTTTCTTGCAGCCATCCGCAGGTGGGCGGAGTCAGATTGTCTTCCTGAGAGCTGAACAGAGGCACTTTGGTTTAACATTTCAGGCAGAGGGGCAGGGTTCCCTGAGGCAGGCCATTACGTATGATTATAATAACAAAAGCAATGGAAAGCAAAGGTTAAAGTCAAACAGATCAAACATGGAGTCCGATTTAGCTCTTCCCTGTACACTGTCTGTGAATCTGTTTCTGTTTTGTATATAGATTCATTTGTATTATTTTTTAGAGTCCACATATGAGTGATATCATACAGCATTTGTCCTTCTGTCTGATTTGCTTCACTACGTATAATAATCTCTAGGTCCATCCACGTTGCTGCAAGTGGCACTATTTCATTGTGTTTTATAAGCCATTCTCTTTTTTCTAATTACTGTGGTAAGAACATTTAACATGCGATCTACCCTCTTCATAAATTTTTAAGTGCACAATACAGTGTTGTTAACTACAAACACAGTGTTGTACAGCAGATGTCTAGAACTTAATCATCTTGCATAACTGGAACTCTAGATCCATTGGACAGTAGCTCCCAATTTCCCCCTCCCCCAATCCCTGGCAACCACTGTTTTACTGTTTCTGTGAGTTTGACTATTTTATTCAAAAATTTTTTTCTTTTTTTTTTTTGGCCACAACACGCGGCTTGCGGGATATTCCCCAACCAGGGATTAAACCTATGCCACTGCAGTGAAAACCCGGAATCCTGACCACTAGGCTACCAGGGAAGTCCAAGTTTGACTCTTTTAGATACCTCATAAAGGTGGCGTCATGCAGAATTTGCCCTTCTGTGACAGGCTTATTTCAATTAGCATAGTGTCATCAAGACTAACGCATGTTGTCACGTGACACGATTTCCTTCCTTTTTAAGACTGAATAATATTCCACTGTATGTATATACCACATTTTAAAAATCCATTCATTGGTCGATGGACATTTACGTTTGTTGCCACATCTTGGCTGTTATGAATAGTGTCGCAGTGAACATGGGAGTACTAATACCTCTTTGAAATACTGATTTTAATTCTTTTGGATAAATACCCAGCAGTGGAATTGCTGGATCGTATTAATTTTTTGAGGAACCTCCATATACTTGAAGCCGTTCTTGAAGCCTCCCTGCAGTGGTCGCAGATCTAGCCCTGAATTCTTGCCCTAACACTCTTGTCCCAGGCTTGTCCCTGCCCCTCCCTCCAGCCTCTGGCCCTATTTCTCTGGCTTTGACCTTCTCCTCTTTCCCCAGCACTCAGCCTCTCCCCTGCTGACAATTTGCATTGCCTTTGGCGAGCCCATCACTCCCATTCCCATGCGCCAGCGAGCCCTCCCCTGGGCACCTCCCCTGGGCACCTCCCCTGAAACCCAGCCAAACCAGGAAAGCAGTGTGTGTGCCCCTGCAGCCGGGGCATTTCTGGCTGCCCTGCCCAGCCCTGTCTGTGAATGTGCCTCCCTCCTGCCTGGGCTGGTAAGCAAACTGCTGGGACAAAGACAAAGCCTGCGGAGCCTGTCTCATTTAAGGGGTGCCCCTCCCACCCCCCTGCGACAGGGCCTGGAATGAAGTGCCCAGAAGGGGCTCAGCCAGTGTCTGTGAACTTGCTAAGGGAACGTTGGTTCTGTCTGAGGCATGGCAGGAGTTCCGGTGTGCTGCGGGAAGGAGTGGCAGTCCTGTCTTCCTGGGCCAGCCGTGGGCGTGCTTGGGAGGCATCAAGCCCTCGAAGAAGCAAAAGACGTGGTTTCCTTAAAGCCAATTCAGTTCGGCTTCTCACCAAAGCAGGATCACAACCACAGGGGCTGCGCCCTCCCTGCCCAAAGGCCAGGGCTTGAACCACAGGTGGGAATGGCTCCCAAACTAGTGACCTCCTCCGTAAATGTCTCAGGCTCATGGCTCCCACCCCATTTTTGTTCACCTTCCCATGCACTGCACTTGAATCATTTGTGCTCTAAAATCATTGATGCCCCAGTGGGACAGTGAATCCATTCCAGTCTCCTTGGCCTTGGAGTCCAGCCTTTTCCTGTCTGAGCCCAGCTGCCTCTCCAGCACTTCTGCCCCCCATCCTCCTGGGTGCTGGTGGGCCCTACCCCTCCCTGGGGCAGCCTGCCCCTTGATCCAGGGCACTATAAGTTCAGAGCTTATAATGGGCTTTCTGGACCCCCTTTTCCATCACCTTCCTCTGGACATGCTTCAGTTTTGTGTCCACCAGACCAATGTTACTGCAGCCGAGGTCAAATGTCACATCACAAAGACCACATCCCTATTCTTGGTCTCAGCTGACCGCCAGCTGTTAACTCCAAGCCTGTTTCTGGATCATTAACCTGCCAATGGGTATGAGGTGTGTCTCCTCCCACCCACTCATCCACACACCCCCCCCAGGTGTTCAATTCAATAAGAGAGTCTGAAAATTGAAGGAACCTTCTAGTATCAAAAAGCAAGAGACCTTGGAACAGAGTTTGTTGAATGAATGAAGGATCCAAAAGAATAAGGCTAGAATGATTTGGTGATTGGTGAATACTTTGGGGGCAGGGAGCCTGATGCCCCTCATATCTTACATAACGACAGACTCTTTCTGGCTTGGAAGGAAAGATCAATGAAGGACGTGGCCAGAAGCAGGATTTTCACATTCAGAAGAGCTGGTGTGTATGTTTGTGTGTAGACCGTGCATGTGTGCCTGTGTACACAGCATCCCAGGAGCCTCCCAGCCTGAGAGAGAGATTCAGAGACAGGGAGAGCCCTGCCGCTCTGTGTTGGGTACTCCTCCCCACTAACCCAAACAGGACACCCTTGGGAGACGGGCTGTGGGCAGGGCACTTCCAAGCTGTATTTCTACAGCATGGCTGGCTTCCTTAGAAACCGACTAGAAAGGATCTGCTCTGAAGATGTATTACAGAGCAACTTGTGCTTTCAATTTCAGTGTCCTCTGACTTTCCCGAAGTGACCTGCCCCTCGGACTTGCCCTTGACACATTAAGAACTTTGAATCTGTGCCTTTTCCTGTCACCTTGATCAAATCCCAAGTTCACATTCTTCCTTCTGTGGCCTCGTTCTCCATTTCTAAAGGAATTGCAGACTTTGCACTTTGATTTTAGTGGTGGTGGTGCTTCCTCAGAGGATAAGCCCATTTATCTTTATTTAAAGCTGAGAAAACATCCAAATAGATGATTACTGACCCTCTTCTTTCTTCCTGGGCTTCCAACGCATGGCTTTCTTGCCTGGGATCCTCTGTACAGCTGGGAGAGGCACAGAACTGAGGTGCTGACAGCTTGTGTTGGAATCACATGGTGTTTACTGTGCTGTGAGTTTATAACGGCTTTGTTTCCATACTGACAGCACACGCCATATGGAGAGAAAAAATCCTGTCAGATGAACCCTTGAGGAATCACAATATGGTACATGAAATCTCATAATTGCTTTTGGAAATGCGGAGGGCCCCTTGCTCAAATCACATAAGCAATGTGGCGCTCTCTGCCATAATTGAATAAAACGGGAGTTTCACACAAGGTAATTTCCTTTGTTCTGTGTTTGTGCTGGGGAAGCTCAGCTGACTGGGGAAGGACAGGGAAGTTTGTTTTCCTCTCCTTGGGGGATCAGGCTGAGTGGGAGGTGGTGAGAACGCAGGCTGTGTCTGTAGGGCATCGTGCTAACAGGTGCGGACTCCAGACCTGTCACCCTCCTGGCTTCCTCCAACCCAGACTCCCTTCTGTGGCTGATGATAACTTGACATTTTATTACTGTCACTTGGGATCTTGTCTGCTCACCCCCCCACACACCCTTTCCAACAGAATCCAAGATCGCTGAGGGCTGGGACCATGTCCCATTCCCCCCACTCCCGACCCCCACCAATCCTGGCACACGATGAGGTGAGTTAAATGTTTGTTGGAGTGGCTATTCCCGAACAATCTGTGCATGGAAAGGTAAGCTGAGTTAAGGCAATAGTTCAAGGCTAGTTTCAGCCCCCAAACCAGCTGAGGAGCGGGCCGAGGGGAGACTTGCAAGGTGGCTCATCCACTTGACCAAAGTATCCTCTCAAGAGAGAATGAGAAATTTGTGAGTGCCTTCTGATACAAGGTGTACTTAGAACTGGTGGATTCCTACAAAAACCATTCTTGCCCTCAAGCAGTTTACCCATGAAAGGAGAAATGGGCTCTAAAACTCTCCAGCCCCAGTCAGTTGTTCTTTCAGTTGCAAGAGACAAAAACCCAACACCGACTGGCTTAAGCAAAGACAGATGGCTAAAGGTGCAGGCGCTGGGCGGGCCTCAGTAGGCTGCCTTTCGGGGACTCCTGTGATATTTACAGCTCCAGGCTTCTCTTCCTCACTCAGCTGTCCTTCCCTTGCACTGGCTTCATTCTCCATATGGGCTCTTGCTGGTGGGAAAGACAGTTGTGACGACTCTTGGCTGACCAGTCCTAAGGCCTTGTCATCCCAGAGAGGAACAAGTGTCTTTTCTGGAAGTTCTACCAAAAACCCTGGAAGGACTCCAAGGCCCCCTGGGTCACATGCCCTGAACCGATCATTGTGGCCATGAAACAGAGGGCTCTGATTGGCCAGGACTGAGTCACGTGCCCATCCCTGGGGCTTGGGAGGAGTTGCTCCCTTAGGACCCTATGATGGTATTTTACAGACTCACAGAGAGGAGGTTCCCCAAAGGAAGGGAGATGGAACAGACCAAAATCCCCACTTCCACGATGATAACAGATGGTGTTTATTAAGCAATTCCTTTGTGCCAGACTCTCACTGCTCCTAAGAGATAGTACGATGACTGCTCCCAGTTTACAGATGAGGAAACAGAGGGATAATGTGTCAGGTCAGTTGCCCTGGGGCACACAGGCAGTGAGTAGTGAGGCTGGGATCTGAATCTGGGTTTAGCTCCAGAGCCCTTGCTCACAGCCACCACCCTCCCTACGAGTAATGGCTGTACCTCTGTGGATAAACTCTTTGGGTATGAAAATGAGTGGGCATGATGGTTCTGTTCCTGTCTCCTTGTTGTTTTCCATATCTCCAGGGGGCGGTTCCTGGCTCCTCTACAGTTGGCAAGGATACAGTCATTCCATCCTCCCAGGTAGCTCTTCTAACTGAGGTCTACCTCACCCTCTTCCTGGTTTCCCCACGAAGTCACCTGAGTTTTCCTGGTGCAGCCACAAAATCAAAGGGCTAATTTTCAGTGCTCTGGAGGGTCTGAGGCAACAAGTCTCAGCCAGACCTTTGAGCATCTTTCTGCCCAGAGAAAGCCTCTTGCAGAGTCATTGCAGGAAGAACCAGAAGGGTCCCTCCCATCTTACCTCCAACATGCATCTTCATTATCGAGAGGAAGAGTAAGGCCCAGAGAGGGCAAGTGTGTTGCTTGAAGTCACACAGCAAGTCATTGGCTAGAACCCTGGTCTCTAGGCCTCTGTGCTTTGAGTCTTGACCTGTTATTTCCTCTTCAGAACTCTCTTGGCTACTGAGTGGCTGAGGTCTGGTCACATCCTGTCTCTGTGCCTCTAGCTCCTCAGCTGGAAAATACAGGGTTTTCATAGTTTGAAGCATTCTAAGACTGGGCTTTGCTCCAATTGGGCAAATATGAAATTTTGTTTACTGTATTCATTAGAATATTTGAATTACAAGTCATTTTAAAGTTTTTTCAAATTGCCCTAAATAATGCTCATAAATAAGCCTTTCAGATGTGGTTTGGGCTGCAGGCATAGTGCGACCCAGAGGTTCGTAACTTCACCAGAGCACCTGCTCATAATTTTCCCAGCTCTGACTTCCTCTGTATGTCAACCTTATCCTCACAGCAGCTTGTTGTGCAGTGTCAAGAACACTGCAGCAGACCCTGGCCTCACACCCATGCACCCCAGTACCAGAGGAAGAGGGAGCACCTTGGCTTAGCGTGCCCAGGCGACGTCTGTGGTTCATGCTGATTTTACTAGCTTGGGTTACATGCCCGCCACCCTTATCCAGTCCCTGTAACCACGGAACGTGACATGCGGATCAGGCAGTCAGGGGCAGAGCCTTAGTCCCCAGAGCTGCTAGCATCTCCGTACAGAAATCAGGACACTGGAAAGGGAGTGGGCTGGGGAGTAGAGGCAAGGTCATAACTGGCTCCTCTTTCTACACTGACCTCGACTCTTCTGAGTCTGCAGAGCCTGGAGGTGGATAAAGGGTCCTGAGAGTTTGTCAATCACCTTGCTCCATCTATCTGAGGCAAGAACCCAGGTGTGGGTTGATGGCTCTGTCTGGCCCTTTCTGGGGTCTCACCGTATTCTTCTTTTCTTACCTCTAGAGAGAGATTACTGCAGTTTATGTGACAAGCAGCCAATTGGGAGGCTGCTTTTCCGGCAGTTCTGCGAAACCAGACCTGGGCTGGAGTCTTACATTCAGTTCCTGGACTCAGTGGTAAGTCCCTTCGCTGGGGGGAAGAGCCCTTTGGTCCTTTGTGATCAGCGATCGTTTTTGTCCAAAGGAAAAGATAGACCACGTGGCTTACGTGGATGCAGAATAAACTTGTTGCTTAAGAGACTGCCAGTGCAGACTTGTCTCCAGGTCACCACTTGCTGCACAACCGTGCGGGGCCACCTCCCACTCTGGGCCTCGGCTGCCGCTGCTTTAACACGAGGTTCTGTCAGTTCTCTGATTCTGGGAGCCTGGGTTATTGTGAAGTAGTACCTAGGAAGCTGGGTGGTTTTCCCAACACCCCCAGGTGTTGGATTCCCAGGCCCCTTCTTCCGGCTGAGAACCCGTTTTCTAAAATTCCAAGGCTTGTGTTTCTTTGTGTGCTTGTTTACTGTCTGCTTCCCCACTAGAATGCAAGCTCCCTGAGGCCAGGGCCCTGGGCTTCCAGGTCACCTCTGCCTGGCATTGTGCCCAGCCCATACAGGCATTCAGTAAACGTTTGTGGGAGGAACATGTGTTGGCCATTTCAAGGCAATCTGACAGCTGCTGGCTGCGCTGCGCTGGCTGCTGGCATACACAGCGGTGACTGACACCACGGGGACTTCCTTCAGATGTACTGGTCGTTCATTTGTTTAACAAATGCTATATTACTCACACATAAAAAAGAATGAAATCATGCCATTTGCAGCAACATGGATGGACCTAGAGATGATCATACTAAGTGAAGTAGGTCAGAGAAAGACAAATATCATATGATATCGCTTATATGTGGAATGTAAAAAAATAATACAAATGAACTTATTTACAAAACAAAAATAGACTTGCAGACATAGAAAACAAACTTAAGGTTACCGAAGGGGAAAGGGAGGGGAAGGGATAAATTGGGAATTTGGGATTAACAGATACACAGTACTATATATAAAACAGATAAACAACAAGGACCTACTGTATAGCACAGGGAACTATATTTAATATCTTGTAATAATCTATAATGGAAAAGAATCTGAAAAAGAATATATATGTGTGCATATATATAACTGAATCATTTTGCTATATACCTGAAACGTAAATCGCCTATACTTCAATTTTAAAAAAAAAACAAAAAACAAATGCTGATTGATCTGTGTGGGCTTTTAGGACAGGACGTAGGAACACACAGGAGTTCCTCAACACTTGCTTGGGAGGACAGGGCACCTCAGCCTGGCCTACTGCTCTTTGGGTGTCTGTCCAAGGAAGGTAGACAAGGAGTGGGGAGGTGAAAGATGAATCACGGTCAGTCGTGAAAGGAATGGGGTCATTTGGGCCCCCCCTTTCCAAGGCAGGGCACCAAGGTGCTGTTGTTTCCTAGAGGCCCTAATGCCATCATTGGCTGCAGCCATCCTGACCTCCAGCTTGGTGTGGGGGACAGCCCTATGGGGCCCAACTTTCTGTGTCTTCTTCAGGGTCTCAAGGTGGATCTCTAGACCCACTGGCCAAACTGTCCCCTGAACTTCTCCACTGGAAGTCACATGGGCCCCTTGAAGTCAGCACATCCTTAACAAACTCAGCACCCTCCCCCAGCTCCCCACGGCTACCAGCCCTGACATGTTCCCTATTCCAGTGACCAGCACCCCTCCATCACCCATCCCCGAAATCTTTGCATTGTTCTTGACCCCTCCCTCTCGTCATTCCTCACCCAACCGGATCAAGGACCATGTGCCTGGCTCCTGACTCCTCCTAGCCCAGTTCCCTTCCCTCTACAACCTCTCTCCTGGTCTCCACGCAGGCTCTCACATGACGCATACAAGTGATCACCATAGATCTCAACCTCAGCTGAGCAGTAGAAACACCTGGGGAGCCTTAAAAAAGATACTAATGCCTGAGCTGAAGCCCAGACTCATTAATTTCAATCTCTGGGGATGGGGCCTGGTATTTTCATAACGTTTTATTATGGAAAATTTCAAACTATAAAAAGTAAAAGTCTACAGAATAGCAGAATGAACCCCCATGCACCCTGCTCCAACAATTATGGATTCAAGGCCAACCTTGTTTCACCCACATCCTCCCCTCTGGCACATTTTGCAGCTGACCTCACTTATGTCATTTTATCTGTGAACGTGTCAGCACGTATATCTAAATGATGACGGCTCTTCAACCAAAAAACCACAATACCATTATCACAGCTAAAGAAAATAATTTGTTACTCTCATCACATAATCAGTGTTAATAATCAGATAGCATCAGCGTTCAAATTTCTGATATTCTCACGCTTTTTGTAAATGCATGTCTTAACAGTTTATAACCATCTCCAAGAGTGTCCCACAGCCTGAATGTTGTGTTCTCACCCCCATGTGTCGTTTAATAAGTTCCTCTGTATTTCTTGTAAATTGCTCATGGAATCTAGAAACTTGGTCAGATTTAGTTTCAATCTGGTGGTGGTAAGGGACTGACTTCATAAGTGGTTTCAGGCTCTTCTGCTAGGGGACTTTTTAAAAAATATTTATTTATTTTGTTTTTGCCTGTGTCGGGTCTTAGCTGCGGCACACAGGATCCTTCACTGTGGTGTGTGGGCTCCTCGTTGCGGTGCGCTGGCTTCTCTCTAGTTGCGGCACGCGGGCTTAGTTGCCCCGCCGCATGTAGGATCTTAGTTCCCAGACCAGGGATCCAACCCGTGTCCCCTGCATCGGAAGATAGATTCGTAACCACTGTGCCACCAGGGAAGTCCCTGCTAGGGGACTTATAATATTTGGTGTCTGTCTTTTTGAGATGGCAGCAGCCATTGATATTCAATACCCAAATCTATTGATTAATTAGGGGTTGTGACATGGCGACATTCTGTCATTCCTTCTTCATTTGCTAACTGGGAAACACTTCCTTTCAATTACTGTTTGGTTACCCGATGGTAAAGTTCATATAGGAATTGCTTGATTCTTTCCCCATGTTTATGTTTTCAAAGTACCAAATTGGTTCACTGGCATCCTCCAATGATAAACATGGGGCATTTTGATGCATTGGTGCTCCATGGTTTCATTGTTGGTCTGTGGAGCCCTTCAGGTTGGCTTTTGGGCCCTTGAGAGGACCCCAGTGGTCATTGGCAGCCTCCTTGCTGTCTGGTGTGATGCAGTGTTCCGGGCTCATCTTGTTTGTTTCCTGCCCTCCACCTAGAGTTTGTCATTTCTCCAAGAAGCCCTGGTTCCTTTTACTGGGCAATGGTACTTAGAGACTACAGTTTGGCACTAGGGGTGTTCATCACCTCCCACTGGACTGGCCACTGTTTGTAGCAGACATTGGCAGTTTTCACATCTTTCAGGACTGTACTGTGTGTATGTCCAGAGTTGGGAAACACTGACATCCAGAGCAAAGTCCAAGCTCTGAGGCTGCCCTCCTAGACCTTCCACCAGCAGGCCCCTGCCCACCCAGGCTTTGACTGGCCAGGCTGGTTAAAGCCTCTCAGCCCTGACTCCCTCCCTCTCACTACTCGAAATGCCTCCCGGGCCCCCTCTGCCTGGTGAGTGCCAGCTCATCCCCCTGCACTCTGCTCTCAGAAGCCTTCCCCATCCGCCCTCTCTCCCCACATGCCCTCTGCTCCGGGCCTCGACACACACCTGAGCCTCACACACCTGAGCCTCATTACTGCGCGGTGCTGGCAGAATGGCGCATCGTGGGGGGGGGGGGGTGCAGGACCCTGAGACAGACCTTGAGGCAATGCTGGCGCCACCTCAGCTGCCAGGGAGACCGTGGGCAGGTGCTTGACCCCTCTGTGCCCCATATCTCACCTGTAAGTGGGGCCATAGTTGTACCTGATGGTGGTGGACGTGTTGAGGAGAGATTGAATGAGTTCGCGCCACTCAGGGCAGTGTCCGGCATGTCACAGACGCCTGATGAATGTAGCCAGTAGGGCTCTATTTGTGTGCCTTTCTCCTCCACTAACTGCAAGTCTCTGGGTGGCACAGACATAGCTCATCATCTCTGAATCCTCACAACACTGAACCTGACAGGTGATCAATGCTCAGGACTCACTGGGAGCTTGTGTCCGTGGCTGGAGTGGAGGGAGCCAGGGCAGAGGGGTCTAGGAGAGGTGACAACCATCCAAGACCTTGTGCCATTAGAGAACTCTGACTTTGAGTGAAGCAGGGGAGCCACTGGAGGGTTTTGAGCAGAGCAATGCCATGGTCTGATTTAGGTTTTTAAAGGATCCCTCTGGCTCCTGTGTTGGGAAAAGGCTATGGGGGGGCAAGGGTCAGAGTGGGGAGCTCTGATGGGTGAGAGCGGGTAGTTGCTCAAGCCAGGGTGGAAGCAGCCGGCCGTGGTGACAAGTGGTAGGATTGGGGGCATGTTTTGAACCAGAGCTCACAGTATTTTCTGATGCCCTGGGGGTGAGAGAGAAGAGTTGGTGATGACTTCAAAGTGTTGACCTGAACCAGTGGAAGGATGGAATGAGGGTAGGGCTGTGGGAGGTTTGTTTGTGGGGAGGTCAGGATCTTCACCTGGGGCACACTCAGCTTCCGACGTCTACCAGATGGCCCAGTGGAGATGTCCATGCAGAGGTGGGTGTCAGAATCCGGAGTTTGTGAGAGTGGTCTGGGCTGGAAATAGCAGATTGGGAGTTGTCAGCATGTAGCTGGTACTTAGAGCCACGGGCTGGATGAGCTCACCAAGGAGGTGAACGTGGATGGAGGAGCTGAGGATCAAAGTCTGAGCCCTGGACAAAGGCTCCTCCCCATTTGGAAAAGATGAGGCATTGGCAGCTTTGGGACCCGTCTGGAGAGTCGATGAGGCAGGGCAGGGCAAGGCTAAACCCAGGAGCCAGTGGAATTTTCCAGCCACGTGTCTTATTAGACGTTTATAGTCAGTTTGAAAAGAAGAAGGAAAAAAAATCCAGTGGATGCCTATTTTCATTCTGGTCCTGCAGACGTTCTCTTTTGCTGGGCCTGTACCAAGATCTCTCTTTTGGAAAGGAAATGTGAGTCTGGCTCCCTGTGTTGACGCGTCAAATGCTCCTTACATATGCCTTAACGCCGCCGCCCCTCACGGGAGGCTCACCCCATCCCCTCGCGTTTTTGTCTGCATCTCTGAGAATTAGCAAGGCCTTTCATTGCCCATCCTGACGTGTCAAATGAACAGGCTTTGGAACACCTCTTTTACGCATGAAGACTTTACTGAGTTTTCCAGGGCTGGCGCAATGCTCGTCTAAAATACCTTTTTTCTTCCATCCTGACTGGAACTCCGAGGAGGGAGGAGGTGGCGGCATCCTTGGTGCTGCATGCCGCTCCGGTGCCCCTGGCTCAGTCACAGCCATACACACCGTTCCCACCTCTGTGCCGAATTTCTACCAAGTGGAGTTTTTTAAAACTAACCCATCTTCATCGGCTCTGACGTAGCCCCCAGGAAGGGCTGCTCCCCTGCACAGTCCTAAAGACGGAGTTTCTCGAGTCAAGCAGAAGGCATCGGCTGTTTTAAAATGGGGCCTGGGTGATTTGGGGGCAGCAGAACTGTTTGTGCATCATTCATCAGACTGCAGGGGCAATTCGGCCCTTAGTCTTGGTTGTCGAGCAGCTTCTGGGAGCCTGAGAAGGACCCCCCCATTGCCCTCCCTTCCAGGGAAATGGAGTCAGTGACCCAAGTCAAGGCCTTGAGTAGATTTGGCTTCTGGAGGGCCAAGAAGATTTGCCTAGCGGGTCAGGGGATTGGAAGGGCTTCCAGGCTCATGTCAACCTCCACAGGCCAATAGGGTCTGGCCATGGACCTCTTAAAGACTGATGTACTTCTTCTCTAAATTGTTTTCTGGGAGCCTTGATGGCATCTCAGCTCATTTGAAACCCTCCCGTCCCCAAGCATGGGTGCAACTTAAAGTTTTCAGGTCTCTTCTCTTTGGGATTAGGGGAGGTTTGGCAGATACTCGACCAGATTTACTCAACACACATTTATGAGATGTCTCCAATGTGTCACACTCTGTTCTAGCAGTTGGAAACTACAGAGTGAGCAGGAGAAGTAAGTTCCTGCCCTCATGGAGCTTGCTTTCTGATTAAATGCAAGATTGAAAAAGAAAGAAAGAGCATTTTTTAATGAACTAAGAGATACTAGCTATAAGTTCAGACACCTGTCAAGTATTTGTTATCTATTGCTGGGTAAGAAATTACCTAAAACTTAACAGCTTGAAGCAACAATAAACATTTATCATCTCATAGTTTCTATGGGCCAAGGATTTGGAAGTGGTTAACTGAGGTGCTACTGGCTTATGGTCTCTCTAAAGGTTACCTCAAGATACTGGCTGGGGCTGCAGTCATCTGAAAGCTTGATCTGTTTCCAGGCTTGCACACATGGCTGGCAGGTTGGTGCTGGATGTTGGCTGGAGGCCTCAGCTGTCTTCCATGTGAGCCTCTCCATGGACTGCTTGAGTGTCCTCACAACATGGCTGGCTTTCCCCAGAGCACGTGATCCAAGAGAGAATGGTAGAAGCTGCAGTGTCTTTTATAACCTGGACTCAGAGGTTCCATACTGCCATATCCCTGATACTGTAGTGGTTACGTGGGTTAGCCCTCTATTCAGGATGGAAAGAGCCTTCTCAAGAACATGAATATCAGGATGTGAGGATTATTAAAGTGTGCATTTTGGAGACTGGCAACTACAAATATGACTACAAATGGACTACAGATGGAGTCTCATATCAGGAAATGCTAAAAGTCACTCTAGCCCAGAACTATGGCATGTGAAATTAGTGGGCTATCACCTGGTTTCAGATATGTCCGGTTATCCTGGAATTTTGTTGTAAAATGAATTGAAATGCCTCACCAGTGGAACTAAATATTCTGTTTCTCTTATTTTTGAATCATACCCAGTATTTATTTTTGTCTTTCTATCACTGCTGTGATCTCCCAAAAGAGGGAGGGTGGAGGGTGGTAATCATTCTTCAGGTGGACATAAAGACCCTCAGAGCAGTTGGTAAAGCCTGGGAGCAGGGTCATCTTGAAAAAGTACCACTTGTAAAAAAGTAGGTTCATATACTGGACATCTGTGGGATTGTCCAGTCTCCTGGGTGTCCCACCTGTACTCCCAGACAACATGGCTCTCGTAGAAGCTGCCATGTTCTTAATGCTGTCGCCTGAAAACCACAGCTGATTGGAGCAGGGATGAGTCTGTGAGCCAGTGCAGATCAATGAGTCCTTTCTCTGGGGTTTATAGATTTGAGGGGAAGTCCTTCTCTGGTAGAGGAGGCTTAGAATAAAAAAAACCTGGCTGCTGGGTTTCGTACCACTGGAGCAAGCCAGGCAGCACTGAGGGAGAATGAGGCCAACACACACAGACACACACACACACACACACAGACACAGACACAGACACAGACACACATACACACACATACCCCGGTGAGAGTGGGTTCCAGAAGTGCTCATGTCCCTGGTTCCTGGTGCTCTGGGCCAGGCTGCATTTCCATTTTCCTCACAATTTGGTTGTTCAACCCATCCTTGGATTCCAGGAGCCCAGAGATTACGGTTTTGCCTGAATTAGGCTAGGTTGGGATTCTTTTCACTTAGAATTGAAAGAATAGCAGGGAGAGCCAAAGACCTTTGCACGGTGGCCTTATGAGCGCAGGAGGGAGTAAGGACAGAGAAATAACTCCAGGGGCTGCAGGAGGAGGACCAGCTGGGTGGTGCGGGGGTGGCACAGAGCCACTCCGGGCGGAGGCTCTCTGAATGATGGGCACACAGCAGGTGAGAGCACAGCCCCTCTGTGCTCTCTGACAGCAGCTGGTAAATCTGTCACCTCCCCCCGACCCCTGCCCCGAGAGAGGGTCAGCACCCTTTCCTCCTAACTTCTTTTCTGAGTTTGCCTCCGCCAAGATATGTCTCTCAAGCTGGTGGCCGTGGTGCCGCCACCTTGGGGTCACTCCTACCATTCTGTCTGTACCCCGCGTGGCCAGGGGTCCTCTCCTTCCTCCCTTCTTTCTCTGGGCCCATCCCATTGAAACCTGGGCCATGGAATCCCTTCCTGACCCAGGCCCGAGGGCTCCTCACATGGCGGCCAGAGACCAGAGAACACTCTGTCTGCCCAGGTGGGCACAGGCTGTGGAACTGACCAGGCCCATCTGATGCTGGGGCCCCGGGGGGACACCCCCATCTGCAGTGCTTCTTCATTCTCGCTGGGGGGGCTGGGAGGGGGCAGGCGATGCCAGCCATCTGAAGGATTGTTCAGGCATCAGTGAGGGGCCTGGCCGGAGATGGATGGCTCACTCATGTGTGAATGAACTAAAGTTTAATGAGGACGGTTGACAGAGTGCTGGGCAGAGCGGGGAAAGCAGCATTGGCTGATGTACACACCTGCGCTCTGCAGGGACAGGGGAAGGGCCGATACAGGAAGGAGTGGGAGAAGGCAGCTGCAGGAGCTGGGTCTTCAGAAGGGGGTCCAGGAACCCGGGTGCCCAGGCGGCGAGGGAGCCCGCGGGGTGGGGAGTGACTCCAGAGGGGCAAACGGAGACCCCCACCCCCATGGTCGGGCACCAGCAAGACGCTGAGGCCAAGGTGGGAGGAGCCGGGTGTTTCTCCAGAAAGAGCCATGAGGAGCAGCCCTGCCAGCCGGGCGTGTCACTTGTCCCTGCCGCGAGGACTCTGGAAAAGCTGACCACATCGGTAATTACAGAAGCCGGAGGTGGCGAGACCTCAGCCTCTCTGATTTCATCTTCCTGCCAGGGCAGGAGAAGGGCTCCCGGGACGAGGAGGTGACATCTCAAGTTGGTCAGAGGCCGAGAGGAATTCAGCTCAGACTCTGCTCTGTAAAAGCAGTGCCGGCTTCTGTGAAAACGTGGCAGGGCCCCTTGTACCCGTTTGCAGTCTTCATGTTTTTAAAAACTCATCTGAGGGAAATGTGTTTTAATAGAGGACATATTTTTATTAGCATTTTCTGAGATGGATGATGCAATTAGAGCCAGCCAAGAGAGAGAATGAAATATTAGGTTTGTAAACTAGGATGTACACAGATGTTTATACTCTTTGGCAAGTACAGATACGTAAATAATTCTTTTCGCCTTAAACTCAATGTAGTATTCTGCTCTTTGTGTTACAGCATCTCCTCCCCAAAGGCCATTCCTGTGTTTGGCATAAATCACCGTGCAAAGAGAAGGCTCATTAAATGCCTGCCTCCATTGGCACCATGGATGTATCTGGGGAAGAGAAATACCCTCCGCGTGGACTGGCACAGGAGCTCTTTGGCACTCTGGCTGTTAGGGTTGAGCTCTGGGCAGGAGAAGGTTTCAGATGGGCAACACGGCAGGGAGGACAGTGTGTGTCCCCTCTGTTGGGAGGAGGGGACAAGCCCACCACCCACCCTGGTTGGAGGGAATTCTCACGGATGGAGGTCACGGGGGCATCCTGGCATGTGGTTCACCTCTCTGTTCGTTGAAGTCATTGTCGGGCTGCCGCTTCCAGAGCCCACTCTAATAGTAAAATTCTAGGCTGCTGGCCCAGCCCAGCCTCTTATTTGCTGTCTATGTTTTCTGGTTGAAGCTGATTTCAGCAGCTTTGGCCGACTACCTGGGCAAGGGTGTTCCCGTAGCAGCGGGTTCCCGGGTGGTCCCCCGCCTCTGGTTGTGTGATTGGCCTGAGCTCTGCCCAGCCGAGCTGCCATGGTGCTTTTTCTCTGTAGGTGGCCTCTCAGGACGGGTCCCCCATGAGCCCCTCTCAGGGGTCACTGTGGAGACTTGGCCTGTCACTCCAGGTGACTTAATCGGTGTGGAAAGCCCAGCTGGAAGCCTTCTGTTGGTTTTCTGCCTCCCAACACAAATGCTCTTCAAGTGGTGGCGACCTGACATGGACTCTCAAAGAAAGGCCTTTTGATGCCGGGCCGGGGATGCCTGTCCCCGCGTGCTCCCGGCTGCCGCCCTGTGGAACTGTGGCGCCCAGCTGCCCAGCCGGGCCTCTGCTGGGAGGGAGCTGACCTGAAAGGGATGTTATTTTTTTAACGTGGGTTTTAGTACCCAGAGCAATAATATTTTCAGCTGGTTATTGAGGCTGATTAGTGAGCCTTAGGCCTCCATTTGGTTAGATAGAGCCTCCTTCACAGATGTGTTTTGGGACAGTGCAAATCCAGGGTTCTGCATGGGATTGAGTTACCCCCAAAAGGTAGTTGGGCATTTGCCTGTGGCCTGGGCCCTGCAAAGCAGTCTGGGTAAATTCCCATAGCGCCAGACCACCAGGAGGGGTTTCCAGGGTGGCTGGACACTGGGAGCTTCTCTTCTCCCCACTGGAAAATAGGGGGGCAGTTGTACTCTAGAACCCTCAGCCCCTTTAGAGTTGCAGCTCCAGCCCAGGAGGGTCTTCCGGGCTGGCCTGGGGAGAAATTGGACCCTAGACACTGGATTGAGAGGTTGCTTTGAACCAGGCCAGGGGGTGGGGGGTGGAGGTTGGGGTCTGACTTCACAGCGAGGTGGCTGGGGAAGGAGTTTCAGTCCCGCTGTGCTGATGTCATTTCCTGTCTCTTTTGAAATAGCTGTACTTTTGGACGGAGGCTGACAAGTCCTTGGGTGGTGGATTTTGAAATGGTTATAAACAATTTGCAATTAGTTCCCTTGTTTAAATGAGAAAGGTAAACTCACCCAAGCTCTTCCTTAACTCGAGGAGGCCTTTTACCCACTTAGCAAGTGGGTCAGATGCCAGTGAAGGAGCCTCTCTCGGGTCAAGGAAGATAACACAGTTTGTCTTTTGAGGCCTCACTTCTTTCTTCAGGGCTCGGGTCCCACTGGCTTGGCCAGCCATCAGGGTCCTAAATTCCTTGGTGTTGTTGAGAAAGAGGTCTGGGCTTGGAGGTCCAAGTCCCAGCCCTGCCGCCTCGCTGCAGCCCCCCGCCCCTGCCCCCCGCCCCCGCCCACCTCCCAGTGACCCTAGGCAACTCTGCTGAACCTTCTGCTCTTTGTTTGCAGATGAAGGGGTATGACAGCAGCCCCTGCCCTCCTGTGTCACTACCTGGGCTCTTTTTAGGTTCATATAAGAGCATTTGAAATCTCTCTGTATGTTCCCTTTGTAAACTGAAAAGCTGTAAAAGCTACGGAATGCATATTATTGTCTTCTCTTGCAAGGTGTAGTCATTACAATGAGTATTTATTATGTGCCCGTCTCTGTCACGTTCTCTCTGCACAATCACCCTACACGTAAGTGCTTTTTCCATCTGCACTTCATAGAGGTTGAGGAAACAGTCCAAGGTCACACGGCTTGTAAGGTGTGTGACCTCAGCAGCCCCTCTCGAGGATCTTCCAGGTTGGTGGCTCCAGTTACTTTCCAGCAGCTTCCTTTGATTTTCGTAAGCCAGTGGTTCTCAACCCCAGGTGCCTGGGTGCCCGGCCTCCATCGCCAGAGGGTCTGACTCCATGGGCATGGGGCGGGGCCCGAGCACCATCGTTGGCTCCCCCGTGATTCTTATGTGCCGCCCCAGTTCTGAGCATGTGTCCACGGTGGAGCAGCGTAGGCTGGACTGGACGTCAGGGCTCCTCCCCTCTCTGGGCCTCAGTCCCTGCCCTGTAGAAGGAGGGGATTGATCACGTGACCTCCAGGGTGTCTTCTCCAGGGGCCTCTAAGGTTCTACAACTATGAGAAGGTCGTGAACAAATCTATTATTTTTCTTTTCCTTCTTCTGTTTTAGGCAGAATATGAAGTTACTCCGGATGAAAAACTGGGAGAAAAAGGGAAGGAAATTATGACCAAGTACCTCACCCCAAAGGTAAGAGGCTGCCCAAACCCCAAAGCAGGAGGAATATGGGCCCCCAGGTTTGTGCCAGGCCATGTGAGGAGTGCCCAGCCGGTGGTGCCATTGGTCTCCAGATCCAGAATTCTCATCCTCCTCCAGAGGCACCCAAGCCTGGCCAGGCCAAGGCAGTGGTCCAGGCCACCCCAGGCCTGGGGTGAGGAGGCCTGCTTCTTGGGGGCCCAGTCCCCTCCAGGGGCCCTCATACTTCCCACTGTTCACACCCAGGCGTTTGTGGCAGGACAGGTGGAGGCTCGGCTGAGGCAGGGATCAGAGTGCCCAGAAGAAAGGGCACAGCAGGGGTGGCTCTGAGAGGTCAGCGTGACGGGAAGGGGCCAGGGCTGATGGGAAGGAAAGGGGCTGGCTGAAGCTGCGCCGGCAGAGGCAAAGTCAGCTGAACACACAGCAGGATGCAGCGTTTTCTGAAGTGTTCTGGAGGACGCTCAAGGGCCTCAGGACTGGGGTCACCCCCGTGGCCTGTGTGCACTCATGGTGGCACGGGCGCTGGATGCAGTTAAACATGGATGCTGCGGCTCCTCAGCTTGAGTTCCACTCAGGAGTCAGAGGCGGGACTGTGGACACAAGGAGTCCAGCTCACACACACCAGCTCCTCCAGCAGCAGGTGGGCTGCTGAAGGCCCCTGCTGAAGGCATCCAGGGCGACACGAGGGGATTAAACCCACAGTAGCTCCTTCCGAGTTTACAGCCAGGCCTCCTCCCCTCCCTGTACATATGGATGGTTTCTGCACAGTTTTTTTGTTGTTGTTTTGTTTTTTAAAGCTTCATTTTAATTAGCTTCATTTAAAAGAAAAAAATTATTTTTGGCCGTGTTGGTTCTTCGTTTCTGTGCGAGGGCTTTCTCTAGTTGTTGCGAGCGGGGGCCACTCTTCATCGCGGTACGCGGGCCTCTCACTGTCACGGCCTCTCTTGTTGCGGAGCACGGGCTCCAGACGCGCAGGCTCAGTAGTTGTGGCTCACGGGCGTAGTTGCTCCGCGGCATGTGGGATCTTCCCAGACCAGGGCTCGAACCCGTGTCCCCGGCATTGGCAGGCGGATTCTCAACCACTGCGCCGCCAGTGAAGCCCCTCTGCACAGTCTTATATATTTTATTCACACAGCACGGAAGTCCCTTGAGTCACCTTGTCGTTCTCAGCAGGGGTCACAGGTCCTTGGCAGCTCTGCTCCCACCTCACACCCTCGCTGCCCCCTGGGATGTTAGGGAGGTCCCAGGGGCCTGAGTGCGTGACGAGGACCGCCCATGCCACACTGAGCCTTGCTCCGGAGAAGGTGTGCTCGCCTACATCGCCTGCTGGCGGCCAGCCCAGCCTCACCCCACAGACGTCTCCGTGTCCCTTTCCCCTGCTCCTGCTGAGACACCACCCCCAGTTGCTTCCCTTTTCTGCTTCTGCTGCCGTCGTAATCATACACACCTCTTAATGGAATGGCAGGCAACCCCAGGGCCTTTGCACTTTTCAGAAGCGAGTGGATTCATGTTCATAAACTCCTCCAGACGCTGGACAGGGCTGCCTCGCTCTGCACAAGGCGTAGCCCTGGGCACATCTGGCTGCCCTCTCCATCTGCAGGGCCACCAGGCTGCGTGGCCTCGCTTTGTTCCAGGTACGGGCCTGAAAGTCTTTAAGTTGAAAATGGTCAAGGAGGAGACGTGTCTGAGTAGGGTCCCCCTTTGCCCGCAGTCGCAGCCGCTGACCTGTTGAGAGGCTGCAGGGATGTTTTCGGTCTCCTGGCCACCACTTGACACAGGGAGTCCACTCCGGGCATAACAGGCCTGAGGGGCGTAAACACCCCCGGGGGAAGAGAACAGCTCAGTGCTGAGCACCTAAAGCAAGCCAGACACCAACTAGACACTATCTGTGACGGTTCCGGCCTTCATGAGATGAGAGGTGGATAGACAGCCCTGTTTACAGGTGGCTGCCGGGGCCCAGAGCAGGGAGTGACCTGCTACGGCCGCGCAGCTGATAGACTCTTGCTGCCCTCGGCCAAGGTGGTTTCTACAGTGGCTCAGCTTTGTCCGTCCAGTTCTCCATCTGCGCCCCCCTTTCGGGCTGCCCACCTGCTGGGGTTCCCCCTCAAACAGTGGCAACTAACATATACTGAGGACCCAGTGTGTGCAGGCACGGTCTCACCTAGTCTTGCTGTCACCGTGTGATGTGATTCTGTTGGCTCCGTCTTGCGCGGACACGGAGCCTCAGGAGGTGCTGTCACTGTCCCAGGCAACAGCTGGGAGTTGAGCCCAGGTCGCGGTGATCCCAGAGCCTCTGGCTTTGCCCCTGTGCTGCACTGTGTCCACCACCCGCCCCCGCGCATCTGCTGGCCTGGCCAGGATCCGTGGTGAGGATGAGGTTGTGCCTTTGCCTGGCCTTGCTGCCTCGCTTGGCCTATCCAAGGGCTGCTGCAGGGGCCATTTCCCTCTCCCCCCGCCGGCCGACCTTGACCAGAAGCCTCTTCTCACAGACCCCAGTCGGGGCCCCTCCCTACCCCTGCTCAGCGCTGCCTCTATCTCCTGGAGGGGTGGGGCCCAGCCTCCCCGGCAGCTCAGACCGTTTCACAGGTGCCTCAGAGCTTGCCAGCATTTTTTCCTTAAGTACTCCTCAATTAAAAAAATTTAAACCACAGCATATGTTATGGCCCAGGGGCCTGGGGAAGGTGTTCGAAGCGGTCCCGTGGGTTGACTGTTTTCCAATAATAAGTGTTGCGCTGCCTTCCTAGTCCTTCCTGCAGTCTCTCTCCCAGGAGCCTGTGTTACTTCTCAGCGCTGCGGATACCCCGGGTGCTGGGGAGCGAGCGCTGGGAGAGGAGCCACGTGGCTGAAGCCCCAGCACTGGCTCTGGGGCCTTCGAACGACCCCCAGGACCCCTGTCCCCAAACCCAGGTAGTCCTCACCTTGTACGCACTCCTCAAGGTGCAGCTCTTGTGTCTCGGCTCCAGGCGGCATTTTCCAAAGGGTAGAATGTGGAACACTGACCATTCGAGAGGCTCTGGGAAAAAAAACACCTCTGTGGACAATTACCTGTGGGCAGCGCTGCTCGCCGGGTCTCTCCCTTGTAAAGATTCACCCAGCCTGTGAGCATATTAAAGGCTCTGAGAAGTCCCTCAGTAAAGAAACCTGTTTAACTGCTAATAAAGCATTTCCCAAACTTTTTTTTTTTCAATTTCACATCCTGCTGAATACATCTTGGGCTGCAGAACACATGCAGGGGTCTTCACGACCTGGCCTCCAGTTTCCTCTCCCAAAGGCCCCACGCTGGGCTCCAGCCACGCCTCCTCCCAGCCTCATCTTGATGTCCCCATCTCGTCACCCTTGTCCATCTGTTCCCTGCAAGGCCCTGCACCCGGAAGGAGCTGCCACCCCCCCACTGTCTTTCTGCCCCCCACACCCCACCCCGTCTTTCTGCCGCTGTGTCTCTGCTTCTCCGCACAGAGCCTCTTCTGCCTCTGGTCAGAAGCCATCGCTCCCACCTGGGTGGTCTCCCAGCTCGCCGCCCTGTTGTGCCTCTGCAGGTCCGTGGGGTCAGTGCTTCCACGCCCTGGAGAAGGTGGCTCCTGAAGAGCCCACCTTCCAAAGAGGGTGACAGCACGTCAACAGATCGGTGGAATGCAGCGTGATGGGAGCAGTGGCTGACGGTGCACAGGGAAGTGTGAGGGTGGGAAGGTCTGCGGAGGCTGTCCTAGACCGGCCTGGGGGAGCCAGGGAGCCGTCTGGGAGTGGATGCAGCTGAGTCGAATTTCAGTGTGATGATGAGGGGAAGCCAGGTGCGAGTGAAAGGAAAGGAGAAGGGCCTTTCATGCGCAAAGGTCTAGAGCAGGGGCTCTCACCTGGGGACGTTTTGCCCTCCCCCGCGCCCCGCCCCGGGGACATTTGGCTGTGTCTGGAGATCATTTTGGTGGACACAACTGGGGGTATGTGCTACTGGCATCTAACGCACATGGGCAGGGGTACAGCTGAGCATGCTGCGATGCAAGGACGGCCCCCCCACGAAGAGTTATGTGGCCCCAAATGTCAGGAGTGCTGAGGGTGAGAGGCCTTGGTGCAGAGGTGGGAAAGGGTGTGTGTGCGGGGGAGAGGTCAGTGTTACAGGGGCCCTCTGGGTGGCAGGACCTGGGAAACCATGGTGGGGAGCCTGACACCATCCTAAGGGCGGTGGGGAGCCCCTAGGGCTCTGAATGCCATTTGCAGTTTACGATGGTCTCTCTCCCAACGCAGAGGAGAAAGGGGAGGGGGAGGGCTGGAGGCAGGAGGCCTTCCCGGGAGCTGCTGCCGCAGCTGGGGCAGGAGGTGGGGGACGGGGTGGGGGGGAAGACACAAGGGCCTTGGGAAATGTTGGGGGAAGGAGCTCTCGGCGGGGGTGGTGGTGGCAGGTGTGGGGCATGAGGAAAGGGAACAAGAGGAATCCCAAGTGACTCTCTGGTTTCCATCTCAAGTCACTGAGCGGGTGCAGGTGCCCCCAGGAAAGGCACGGTACCCAGGATGAGAGCCATTGCTATAGGTGGCCAGGCTAGTAGCTCACTGGGCAGATATGATGGCATCTGTTCTCTGTGTCCCCTGCCCCGTGCACAGTGTTGGACACATGGCTCTCATTCATTGTGCGTTGGTTTGAATGAGACAATGAGGGGCCCTGGGAAGCTTCCCTCTATGGGCCCCTTCCCTCTCCCACCTCAAGTCTCTTTCTGGCGAGCTGACACTTGGCTGGCCTGTGTCCCCCAGTGTCTGACAGAGTGTGTTTGCTGAGAGTCTGGCTGAAAATCCCTGCTCGAAGTCAAAGCTCATGCCCGGAGCCGGCTTCTCGCTCCCTGTGCGATGATGCTCTCCAAAGCCTGGCTTGAAGGCATCCATCTCAGAGGCCAAGTCCACTCTTTGGACACTGCCCAGAATCCTGCATCAGTTACCCGTACATGGCCAGCCTTGCTCTGGGGGCAGTCAGAGGACAGCAGCCCGGGGTGGGCTTTGGGATGGGCTGAAAGCTGTTGAGATGTGACACAAAGGCAGTGGAGTGCTGTGAGGACGTGAGTTTTAGGACCTGGTTGACTCGGGTTGGAAGCCAGGCTTGGCCTGTTTTAGCTGAGTGGCCTTGGGAAAGTTACTTAACCTCCCGGAACCTCAGGCTGCTCCTCTGTCCAGTGGGCGAGGGTCATAAATACCAGCAGGACAGAGCCCAGGAGCTGGTACGAATAAGACTCTCCCTAAGCAGGGGCTCTCATCTGACTTTCCCTCTTCCTAGTCTGTGTTTTCATATTCAGGCTGTTGAATGAGGAAATCATTCAGACATGAACTCCAGCTGTGGAGTTGTGCGAGGCCAAGGAGGGGTCCACAGGGTCCTCAGCCTCAGAGGGCTGGCCAGAGAGACTGGCCAACAGTAATGCATTGGTCAGGATGATTAATGCTAGCTGCCACAACAAACAAACCCCAAATCTCAGGGGCTTCACACACCAGAAATTTCTTTCTTTCTCATGCGTGCTCTGCCTGGGTCTCTTCTGGATGAAGATCAGGGGTCCTGGCTGCTTTGGTGTCTCCACCACCAAAGGGGAAGAGAGGAGTGAAAGACGGACATGAGCTTTAACTGCCTTGGTCCCGATGTGACACATCACTTTCTCTCTGTCCACTGACCAGCAAGGAAGCCTGGGGGATTCAGGGGAGCATATGGAAAATTGCTCCCTGCCTACGTTTCCTCAACCCCCAAGCTGAAAACATTGTCTGTTTGGCAGGCTAATTTCTAGTGCTGGTGAGACAGCTCAGAGAAGCTGCCCAGAAGCTGGTCGAATCAGACATGTGTGCTGGGCTCTGTAGAGATCTGGGTAGCTCACTTTCCAGGTACCTACAGATCAGAGGTGATACAGGTGGCAGGTATTCAGGTGCAGGATTGCTCTGAGCTGGAGATGGACCAGGAAATATTCCTAATTATAATAATAAATAATAATAATGGATGATCCTGAAAACAGTATTATATATCATTCATCACTACAGACATCATTTTTAAAATACTAGCTCATGGGGACTTCCCTGGTGGTCCAGTGGTTGAGAATCCATCTTGCAATGCAGGGCACGCCAGTTCGATCCCTGGTCGGGGAGCTAAGATCCCACATGCCGCGGGGCAACTAAGCCCGCGCGCCGCAGCTAGAGAGAAGCGCAAGCACTGCAACGAAGAGCCCGCGCACCGCAACTAAGACCCAATGCAGTCAACAAATAAAAAAAAATAATAAAGTTTAAAAATATATATATATTAGCTTATGGAGATATAATTCATGTATCATAAAATGTACTCTTTTAAAGTCCACAGTTCGATGGTTTTTAAAATAGTCACAGAATCGTGCAACTATCACCACTCTCTGATTCCAGGACATTTTATCTCCCTGAGTAGAAACCCCGTACTCATCACCGTCACTCCCTATTTCCTTTTCTTCCCACCCCAGGCAACCGCTAATCTACTTTCTGTCTCTATGGGTTTGCCAGTTCTGGGCATTTCATATAAGTAGAATCATACAGTATGTGGACTTTTGTGACTGACTTCTTTCACTTAGCATGTTTTCAAGGTTCCTCCATGTTGTAGCAGGTATCAGTATTTCATTCCTTTTTATGGCTGGATAATATTCCATTTTAATGGGTAAACCACATTTTATTTATCTTCTCATCAATTGATAGACACTTGGATGTTTCTGCTTTGGGGCTATTATGAATAATGCTGCTATGAACATCCATGCACAAGTTTTTGCATGGGCATATTTTTAAATTTCTCTTGGGTATATACTTAGGAGTGGAATTGCTGGGTCACATGGTAACTTGATATTTAATCAGTTGAGGAATGGCCAGGCTGTTTTCAAAGTGGCAGCACCATTTGACATTCCCACCAGCAGTGTATGAAGGTTCCAGTCTCTCCACATCCTCTCCAACGCTTGGCATATTCCCTCTTCTTTTTTCATCCTAGTGGGTGTGAAGTGGTATCTCATTGTGGTTTTGATTTGCATTTCCCTAATGACTAGTGATGTTGAGCACCTTTTCATATGCTTATTGGCCATTTGTATATCTTTTTTTTTTTTTTTTTTTGGCTGTTTTGGGTCTTCGTTGCTGCGCGGGGGCTTACTCTTCGTTGCGGTGTGGGCTTCTCATTGCAGAGGCTTCTCTTGTTACAGAGCACGGGCTCTAGGCGCAGGGGCTTCCGTAGTTGTGGCTCGCGGGCTCAGTAGTTGTGGTTCACGGGCTTAGTTGCTCTGAGTCATGTGGGATCTTCCCGGACCAGGGACCGAACCCATGTCCCCTGCATTGGCAGGCAGATTCTTATCCACTGCGCCACCAGGGAAGCCCCTAAGCGTTCTTTTTATGTTCTAGGTACAAGTCCTTTATCAGATATGTGATTTGCAGATACTTTCTCTCAGTCTGTGGGTTGTCTTTTTACTTTCTTGATGGTGTCCTTTGAAACACAAAGATTTTTCATTTTGATGACATTCGGACTCATTTTTGTTAGGCCCATAAATAGGCCTGTTAGACACGTTAGGCCCATAAATCTCTCTTCCTCTGCAAAACCAAAGCCCCATCGCCTGTTGTAAAGGGCAGGGCCAGGTCTGGTCCTTCACCAATATTCCACGCCTTCTCCTGGTTGACATGACCACATTCTTTAGGCTGTTGTCCGGGTCTAGCACTGCAACGACCTGCTCTTGGATCTTCCTAGCAACTCCCCAAGGTGGGTATTAGTGCGTCTGTTTTACAGATCAGGCACCTGAGGTTTGGGAAGGGAAGAGGCTGGCTTAGAATAGCGGAGGCGGGGCTTTAAAGGAGCTTCTTAGTGTCCTGCTTCGGCAGTGTGCTTTGTAGGACATCTTGCTCTGTTCATTTTCATTGTGCCCATCGGCAGCTCTGCCAGGTCTCCACTCCAATCACTAAGGCCTGGCAGATGGCACCCAGTTTCAATGTGGTTTTGCTAGGAAGTGTCAGTGGATGCCAGGCGAAGCTCAGACCTGGCAGAGGGTCCTGTTGAAAGGGCCTGCGTGGGCTTCTTCCGACAATGAGGTGGGCGGGTGGGTTGGGACAGACTTCTGACATGAACCCGCCTGGCATCCTCTGTGGGATCCTGGGAATGCCCCAGAGCAGGCAGCTCTTGGAGGGCATTTCTTGCGGGAGGTCCACTGGCAGGATGGCTTCTCTGGGCCCTCCAGAGATGCGGGCCTCTTTGTTTCTGAAAACAATGGTAGGCTAGGGCAGGGAAGTTTGTTCTTGTTAAGGGGGAAACTACCCATCAACCTGAGTTACTGCACAAAAGAAATCTATTCCTAGTGCTTGTTTGGCTCTCCGGAAAACATCTACTTTTCAAAAAGTAAGGAGCTTGAATGAAAGGAAATAATAATTATTCCAAGTTCCTCTTTCTCCGCCCCGGTCACAGCCTCACTTCACTGGCACCTCCCCCTACCCCACCCAGGCAGTAGCATAGGATCTGAGCTAAACCAAACAGCTGGTTTCTCGAAAGGGGACAGCTCCTCGGCCTCTGGGGCAGTCAGAGGCTTCAATCTTTGTCTTCAGGGGCACATGGAACCCAGTTCTGCCACTTTCCAGTGGGGCATGTTTGGAGCCTCAGTTTCCCCATCTGAGTATGGGGATGATAACAGTGGTGCTCAAATGGGCTCATTTTTCTTTAAATCAACTCATCTTTTAACTTGAAATAAATGAGTTTCAAAAGGAAACGTTGTTATCAGCAATTACCTGGAAAGCCAGTATTGATTTGCTGTACATAAAGATAACTGGAAAAGTTATCCTAGCTGGGTACTCTTTTGCTTACCTAACGCTCGGAGCCTCCTTTCTCTTTGTTTCTGAAGGGCAAGTAGCGAGTATTAGAGACAGGTTAGCAAGATGGTAGGTAGCATCACACTGAGACTTTCTTCTTGATGATGGGAGACTTAAAAGAAAATTGAAAAGGGAATACTTTTTTCACTGAGTGATTCAGTATTATTTAATTGTGTCCCTGTACCTCGAGGCTAAGACCACTTCATCATCTTTAGAAAATGCTGGGCTGTTTACTTCCCAGCTATGATGCATTTTAGAAATGCTGGCTTGTTGTTGGAAGAGACAGCATGACCTAAAGCAAAGGGCACTAGGACTGAGGCTTGCTCCTGGATCTCCCTTCCTGGGATCTGGGGCCCTGAGGAGCTAACTTAGCATCCATCTAACCATCTAACCAACACTTGGTCTCCAGGGACCCAAGGCCATGGAATACGGTTGGCCCGGGTAATGCCTCCCTTCCACGTGCCTGGCCTGCCCTCCAGGGGTTTGAGCTCCCTGCTTCTGGCCCCAGAGCCAGCTGTTCATCTCTGCTAAGATCACCTGGCTCTTGTCTGCCTCCCTGCAGCCCGAACGGCATCTCCATCCTGTTGTCAGTGAATCTGGTGAGCTCAGAATCCACCTTTGCTTGAACCCCTCCTGGGCAGGGTCTGGCTGGAAGGGTCCAGCTGGAAGGACCTGTGGGGCATGCACCCCAGGTTTTCCCACTTCCTGCCACAGCACTGCAAGAAGTCTCAAGGCTGGAAGAGGGTTGAAAAGAAAACTTGAGAAAGGAACTTCCTGGGAACAGCTCTTAATGTGTTTCAAACACTGTTCTCAGGGCTTTAAATAACTCACTTAATCCTCATATCTACCCCATAGATTATTATCTCCATTTTAAAGATGAGGAGGTGAAGACACAGAGAGGTTAAGTAACTTACTCAAGGTCACACAGCTGGGATGGAGGAAGCTGAGACTTCAGAGTCTGTGCTCTTGACCCTTCCCCATCCTGCCCTCCTAAGATAACCTAACCTGGCTCCCTGCCTTGAGCTCCACTCACATCTCTTCTTGATTGAAGGACTGTTAATGACCAGTCCTTTGGAGACTGGCAAACCAGTGCCGTTTGGAGAGCAGCAGGGCTCCTGGGTCATTTCAAGTTTGCCCCCAGCACCCAGCACTACATGGCTCCCCATGGAGTGCCCCTGCTGCTTGAGCCAGCAATCCTGGTACGATGGGAGATGACTCCATAACCCATCCTCAGGGACTGTTCCTCTAGTTCATCCCAAGGGGAAAGAGGACACCACCTAGAGTAGGCTACAGCACCCAGGGGATCTCAGGGGCCACCCGGTCCAAGGCTTTGCATGCAGTTTTAGCTGTAGATTTCCAGATGCAAAGACACGCGGGTCTGCTGTGGTTGACTAGCTTAGGGCAGGGCCCCCTTTTGCTCCCTCCCCCGTCCTGGGCCCTGGCTTTGAGAAGAACACTTGTGGCTCCTTGGAACCCAGTTTTAAAACTACTGGGCAAAGTCAAACTCCTCATTTCCTAGATGAGGGAACTGAGGCTCAAAGAGGAGCTGGACCCCTGAAGGGTCATACAGCTGGAGGAGGAGAATGGAACATTCCTCACTGGGCTTTCCACATCCCCTGTGCTGCAAGTATGGCGCAAAGGCACGAAACGGAATGCTTCCTGACTTCATTTACCACCTCCCACCCTGGTTGGCATGCAGCTGGGCCTGAATTCCCCTGAGGCTCTTATTCTTTGCGTCAGTATTTGTCTAAATGCTGAGACATTTGTAGTGTGCCAACAAAGCAGAGAAGGCTGCTGGTGCCAGAAGTTCTACCATTTAAGTATCCACGCTTTTAAATGGAGATGCCCTTGAGGGGCATCACTGAATCTAACCCTCTCACACTCCTTTACTAAGGGTGGGTGTTAAAGGGGGAGGTGACATTATTTTAGCACCTACTGTATGCTGTGTGCTTTACATCTTTATCACATCCTGTCTTCATGACATTCATTTGTAGTAGACACATTTGTCCCTGTTCTACCTTGGGTAAAGGCCTTTAGCTGTTAAGAGTGAAAGCTGGGAGAATTGAAAACAGGGACTGACACAGATACTTGTATGCAAACATCCATAGCAGCATTATTCACAATAGCCGAAAAGTAGAAACAACTCAAGTGTCCATTGACGGATGAAAGGATAAGCAAAATGTGGTGTAACGACACAGTGGAATATTATTCAGCCATAAATAGGAATAAGTCTTGACACATGCTATGGCATGAATGAATCTTGAAAACATTATGCTAAATGAAAGAAGCCAGACATAAAAGGCCACGTATTGTGTGATTCCACTTTTCTGAAATGTCTAGAATAGGCAAATTCAGTGAGACAGAAAGTAAATTAGAGCTTACCAGGGACTTGTTGGAGGGAGGGATGGGGAGTTATTGCTTAATGGGTATAGAGTTTCTCTTTGGGATGATGGAAAAAATGTGGGAAAAGATGGTGGTGATAGTGGACATTATGAATGTAATTAATGCTGTGGAATCGTCCGCTTACAAGTGGTTAAAATGGCAATTTTTCTGTTATGTCTATTTTACCACAATAAAAGAAAAAGAACAACAACAGAAGAAAGGTGATGATGAGATGTAACCTCGGTCTGTCCGATTCTAGAACCTGGGATCTTTCTCTTCCACTGTGTCTTCTTCTCAGAGGTTAACCAAAGACAAAATCCCCCCGAATCACCTTCCCAGCTGCTGCACGAAGTAGCAAGTCCGGGAGGGCAGGTGGATTGGAGGATGTGCACACTGGCTGGTCCCTCCTGTGCCGGGTCCACCTTCTGGCTCCAAACCTTTGCGCTGTGTCATTAGCTTTTCCTCATGTCACAATCTCCCTGCACAACATTTTTAAAGACTGTGTAATTGTCCTTCAAATAGATACATTTATTTCTCTCCCCCAACCTTTCCTGGAAAACACATCCTCTTTGCCTGATGTCTTTGGGCCCCTCTTGACATCCTTGAGGCTGCTCTGCCAGCCAGGGCTCCCCAGAGCAGGCCGGAGCAGGCCCATCGGGGTCCCTCTTCCTTTCTTGTGACCTTCCAGGTCGGAAAGTTGGATGTTCCTTCGATGCCAGTGGAGCCGGCACTACCTCTGACCCCCATTCCTGTGTGTGTGTGTGTAGTGTTTCCTGACCAGAATTCCTCTTTTTAGAGTGTCTGGAGATAGAGAAACCAGCCACAGGCTTCCTGAGGACAACCTCCCCTCAGCCTTGACCTGGGTAGGCAGCCCTGGGTAGGTCTCTGTGGTGCCTGTGCTCGGCTGAATCCGTGTGGCCTGACAGGCCCTCTCTGACCGTGGGCCTTGGGCAGAGAAATGACATCATGGGGGTTTCAGTCGAATTCCCTGGATCTTAGGAGATTCCTGCCCCTCCTTCATTCCCAAGCCGCGTGGAATGAAATCTTGACTGGAGAAAAATCTTCCCGGCCAAGGTATTTCCAACACGGCTTCAAACTGAAGCCGGTCTGGAGGCTGTGGACCGGGAGGGTGTTCTGGAAGGTGGGGAGTCAGCTTGCTGTGCTCTCACCTCTCATGCACAAGGAACGAGAGACACTCCCGGCCATGAGCGTTCTGCACCTCAGCCCCTTAGGACCCAAGTTCTACCCGTGAATTACCTGCACGTGGCCGCCCTGACCCAGAGCAGAGTTGGCCGAATTCAAACCGCTTGCCAGGAAAAGCCCTGCCTCTCTGGGTCCTGAGAGCCAGGACCGCCTGTGTAAACAGCGAGTCTTCTCCCATCGCACACTCTGGGCCCACAGGTCTTGACCGGAGATTATCAAGTTGACAGAGCCCGGCTGGCCTCTCACTCCACGTCCAGGCAGATTTTGTTTTGTTAATTATCCTTTTTTGCTTTTGACGTAAAGAGTCATGGTCTGGGTCAGGGCCACTTGTATGTTTTCCTTTCTTTCTCATTCAAGTTGCCCAGCTCTCAGGGCCTCTGGCTAAATTCTGCTAGTGTTTAAAAATGTTCTCTCTCACTTCCTGATCCCTAAAAATCCTTCATCCTGATTTCTGCGAAGCCACTTGAACAGAGGAAGTAAGGGACAAGACCCTTTCAGTCCCTATCTGCTTTTCCCTTCTTGGAGGGTTGTGGCTATGTCTCAAGGGCTGTGCTTCTCCACTTTGCTGACCCAGGGAATGTGATACCTTGTGACCTGGGGTGGCCCAGTCAGCAGGGGCACCCTCGGAAAGGGCTGGAGCAGGCTTGCTCAGAAGACTACCTGGCCCCATGGCCCCTCACGCAGTTGATGGTCTCTGTGAACCTGCTCTCTGCCATCTTAAATTTGTCCAGACAAGTGTCGATTTTGCCATAGGATAAAGTTGATTCTTTCAGAGCCCTGGTCTTCTCAGAATACTTCCCAGGGTACAGATACCTGGAGGGTCCTCCTCATGGCCTAGCCAAACGCCCTTCGTCCTCTGAGCCTTGATCAGACCTCACCTCAGCCATGAGGCCACCTCTCTGAGCTCGCCCTTCTAGGGGCTGAAAGGCCGCTCCACACTCGGCCACCCTCAGTCCCCACCAGCCTTGAACTCCTGCCATTGGCCAAGTGAGTCTGTTTATGAGGTCACTGGGGTGGAGCTCATGACCTGGGCACAGAGTGGACACTCAGGGACCCTGTTGTAGCTGACAGACTGAATCAGCTCGGACCCCAGCGGGAGAAGCAGCGGGCTCCTTTCTCTCCGACTGGCCACAGCAGTGGCACCACCTCTGGGTCCGCTCACAAAGGCAGCTCTGTGCCCTGCGGTGTCTTCCGGGCCTGGCAGAGTAACCCGCTATCCCCAGGGTCACCCCTGAATTGGTGTAAGAGATCGTTGCCCAAAGACTTGAGGAGATCACCAGGGTGGCCGTGTGTGTCTGCGTCATAATGGAACCGTGGGCCTTACGTAGGACACCGTGTCAGCTGTCCTTCCCAGCACAGTGTCAGGGCAATGGCCTTCCTCACCTTCTCCTACCATGAGAAGCCCCAGAGAGCCCCGGGAGCCCCTTGGACTCTGAGTCTCTGGCTGTTCATCACAAAAAGATAAAGGTGCAGAGTGGCAGTGGGGCAGGAGGTGGACCCCTGGATGTCCCCCTAGAGAAGGCCCCTTCAAGACCGAGTGCTGTCTATCAGAGACAAGGGAAGATCCAGGTTTTGTAGGGGTTGAAGCTTAAGTAGCATGGGAAGTATGCTGTTTAAGAAGAACGAACAGAACATTAGGTACAAAAGTATTTCCTGGGAATGAGAAAAGAAACCACAACCAACGCCTGGAGCCTTGGAGATTCGGTCCTTTTCACCTGAGATCTCAACTTACTGGAAGTACGTGTGCGGAAATGCTTCCTCTCTCACCTAGAAAACTCGGTAGCTCCTAGGACTGCAAGTAAAGGGCCCCAAAGCTTCAGCTTCCTCTGCTTCAGGGTGAGTTGCTTCTGATTGGATACCCTGCCGGTGAGCACCACATTTCTTTAGCGCTTGAGAGAGGTGCCATGAGACTTGTCGTTTTCCCAGCTTCTACCCCAAGGACCTCCAGCAACCAGCTGCCTGTCCAGCATGTGTCTCTGCCCAAGGGGGCTGCATCTGGCACTGTGCTCAGGCCGTGCAGTCCAGCAGCCTTGCCGACCACGTGGACGCTCAGGGAGGAGTTGGCATTCGGGCCGAGAGCTGCAGGACACAGACATCGGGCCCAGCGTAGCAGGAGCCAGAGCCCCTTTGCTCGCGAGCGCTTGGCTTGGCTGATTGACTTTTCCCCAGTGACCAAGATAACAAAACCCTGCTTTTTCCTCTGTTTCTGTTCTTGCCTGGGGCCCATGGATTGTGCCTGCTGCCTGGTTGATGTGGAAGACGAGCTACTCCAGATGGACCCAGGCTGCGTGGCCGTGGCTTTTCCACATGGCACTGAAGGTTTTGATTAAAAGGTGGAAGAATGGCTCTTTTTCTTCCTGTCAGCCAGACCTTAAGTCAACCCTGGAGCGAGGAAATGCTGTCCAAAGCTGCCGTTCAGTAAATGCTCTCCTTTGTCTGCCAGTTGTGATTGTACAAGCAGGTTTAATTTCAAGCCAGGATTTGGGGTTGGAATGAGCACCCTCCTTTGCCCACCTCCTGCCTGTCCTGCTTTCTTCACCCAGTTCCTGTTCCTAGAGTCTAGCGGGCTGGGCTGAGTTAGTTTACGGAACTCGGAACCGGCCAACTTGAGCCAGGGGAGAGAAAAGCGAGTGGAGGGGACGCCTTTAGAGGGTCCTCCTCGCCACCTGGCCCAGCTCCTGAGTTTACAGATGGTGCATTTGTCTGGATTCTTGGCATCAAGTGGCAACTCCCAGTTGCTCAAACAAAGGAGGAATGTATTGGAGGGGTGGGGGATACGATTAAATGGAACCATGAGAGAGACACGGCTGTACGTGGGCTCAGGAACCCCTGGCACCAGGACGCTTTACCCAAGGCATCTCCAGGTCCTCCCCCAGCCACCCCCAAGCCTCCAGCCCACAGTTTCTGCCCCAGACAAGCACTCGAACTAGTTGTAACTAAGAAAATCCCAAAGAACCGATTGGCCCAGATGTCCCAAAGGCAGGGGGTAGACCAGATGACCTCATGAAGGTACTTCTGCTATAAACAGGCATGTGCACACACATTGGTTCAACAAATATATTGAGCACCTACTACATGCAGGGCACATTGTAAGTTCATATCAGCCAAGCAGAGTAGAGAGATTACAGATTTTGGAGCCGGGCAGGCCTGGATTTGAATCTCAGGTCCTCTGTTTACTAATTATTGTGTCTAGGGGCAGGTACGGAGTACTAGCTGCTCACCAAGCGCTGTACTTACTTCTGATGAGACAGGAATGAACAACATTCCTGCCCCTCAAAGAGCTCTCTAAGGCTCAGCGTCTACATTTGTGACCTTGGAACAAGCCCCACCTATGGCATCGTTCCAGGGAGCAACAGAAGTATGAATTTGTAGGAAAACTCACATGGAGGGGCCAGTGAGTATCAGCCAGCCCCTCTCCCAGGGTCCCACAATGCCTCTGGCCCTGGATCCTGCTGGAGGCTGATTCCCATCCCTGCCCCTGCCCACAGCCAGGCCTTGGCAGCCCCGTGTGCAGAGCTTCCTGCAGCTGACACAGATCCCCTCACCAAGGGTCAAAGGGTGGCCAGGGTACAGCTGTGGGAGTGCCCCTCCCGGTTCCTGTCCTGGAGGAGAAATGGGGTGGGCCCCCAAGAAACAGCTGCCTCCACCCTGGTATGGGTGGGACAGGCAAACCCCCAGTAAGCCCCTTGTTTGGAAGGAAGGAGACCCCCCAGAACCCCTGTCTTCCAGAGTGTCTTGCCTCTCTCCTGCTCAGCTTTTCCTGAAGGTCTAGTCTGTCCACACTGAGAAATTGCAAATAGTTTACATGGGGAATGTCAACTGCCCACGTATGAAAATATACACATCATTAAGTCCTAAGTGCTTGCGTCTGGAGATAGAGCGGACAGTCTCCTGGGCTGACCTTTTGTTCACTGATGGAACTGCTACTAATGAGTGCGGAGCTCCTTGGAGGGATGTTTTCATATGTTGAAGCGAAGCATAAGCTGGCCACTAGCCTGTGTGTGTGTGTGTGTGTGTGTGTGTGTGAGATACGTATGGCAGCGCTATACAAATAGCACTTGCTGAAACATGCAGAGTCCACTGCACCTCGTTATCCAGCCTCCAAAGAGGGCTTTGCTCTCCAAGGCCAAAGTCGCATCCTCTTCACTATTCGAGAAAGACTGTGGTGTCCTTGGAGGGCCTGACGGTGCTTAGGGATAAGGCTCTCCGACCAGATTGCCTGGGTTTGAATCCTGTCTATGCTCCCACGCTTGCTGTGTGATCTTGGGCAAGTTACTTAACTTCTCGGGGCCTATTTCTGCATCTATAAGATGGAGATAATAAAACCTACTTTGAGAGGATTAAAAAAGATAACCCCACGTAAAACTCCTAGGACTTAACATATATTAGGTGCTCAAGAAGTAGCAATGGTGACCACAATTGTCACTGGGAGGTGGGATTGGGTGGAAGGCCCTGCCTGCTCAAAGATTCATCTTGGATGAGGTTGTATTGGAAACAGGTCCTGAAGAGGGGGTAGGGTTCGGACAGCGTGCTGTGAGGGGGCCAAAAGGGCTCCTTCCAGTAGCAAAGGCTCAGCAGCTGGAAAGCCGGAGCTCGCCCAGGAAATAACAAGTATGGGGTGAGAGCCCTGGCGAGCAGAGGGCATGATGGGGAAGCAGGTCGAGAAGGGCATTTGGAACCAAGGCCGAGAAGGCACTGGATTTTGGTCCTCTGGCCATGGAGATCATTTCCGCTGTGTGCTCTCGGAAAACTCCCTTGGCGGCCGTTGTGTCAACATAAGAGCAAGTGGTTGCAGAGATTCGTGAGGGGCGTACTGGCTAGTCCAGGTGATAGAAGAGAATTCTTGAAACCAGGGCAGTGGGATGGAGAGGGGTTGGGTGGGTGACATAGCAGGGCTAAGATTGCCGTGTGTACCTGTCCCCATCTGTGAAGTGGGGAAAAGCTGGTTTCGAGTGGGGCCAGGGAAGCCAAGGCTGTGTCCTTTCCGTAGAGCTGGCTCAGGACAGCTGGTTAGAGCCCATGCAGCTTGGATCCACTCCCCGAACTCTGCCCGCTACAGAGCCCCTCCGGTGTCGGTCCGGCTTGACCCTGGCCAGCACTGTGACTCGGAGGGGTCCGTTCTCTCGGTTGCCCATCGGTGCCAGGAGTGGGTTGGATCAGTGAGGCCCTGGTGGTGTTCCCAGAAGAGCCCTCTGTGTTTTCCTCCTGCTTCCTCTTGGTCCTGAACCTCTGAGCAAGTGTAGGGCGTGTGTTTCCAGGAGGCTCCAAGGGCGACAGCAGAGGCGCTTGCTTCAGGAGTCTTGGCTACTGAGGAGGTGTGGAGGGTTGTCACGTGGCCCAAACGTGCCTCGATCCCTGGGCGCTGCCAGGGGCGCTGGCCACATACAGTAGATCCCATTTCCACTCTGACATCTTGAAACAAGGGACTTGGGAGCCAGGAGATGCTTCGGGAATAAGGTCCTCAGACACGTGGAGTTTCTCTCCGATGCAGGAAATGAGGTCCCTTCATCCTCCTGGTCCCCTCGGAGCAGTGGTGCCAGGGAGAGCAAAGCAGCCGCCCTCACCCTCACGATGCCATCGGGCTGGTGACTCAGCAGCCGGTGAGAACCAGCCTGGCAAGACCTGACCCTGTCAGCCGCCCGCTTACTTAACCGTATCTGGATGAGTCCTCCGCACTCAGGGCAGCACCCCGACTGCGCCCTGCTTGCTGCAGCCTCCAGGCCTTTGCCCGCACGGCCCCCCTCCCCTGGTGTACATCCCACCTCTCCCTCAAGGTCCAGTTCCAGTCTTCCCTCCCCAGGGCTCCCTCCCAACCTGCTCTCTCATTTCCCCCCGAAATTCTTATTGCAAAGGCCGCCCTCGTCGGGTCTGAGATGTAGCTCTTGGTAATCAGTGGCTCCGGACTCTATAGGCCGGGAAGGCTGGTCCTCTGGGGGGTGTCTGCAGCAAGGGGCTCCATAGTGCCACCTGGTGGACCAGCAGCCGGCCCGGCCCAGGCTGGATGACCTGTGGAGGCCGAGCTGGGCTTGGGCTGTCGGCCTGCCTCTGGAGCTCCGTCCCTCTCGCTGGAGTTCTCTGGGGCAGGCAGAGTGCTGAGTGAAGCACCCACGGGAGACTTCGTGCCCAAACCAGGCCCATGCCTTCCCCACCACCGTCCCTTGCTCCCCAGCCTTGGTCCCTGAAGCACCCCGGTAATCTCTGTTAGCCGGTATGTCACCCCAGACCCAGCACATGCTCCCTTTTAATCCATTGCCATGCCGATGCAGCTTCAGGACAAGTCCTAGCTCTTCTAACTAAGCAGACGCCCTCCTACCCACCATCCTCCAGCCAACTCTCTCCTCTTTAGAAACCCCAGTGCACTGAATCATTACTGGCCATCAATCCCGTCCACGCCTGAATACTGCAGAGGTTTCCGTGTTGATGGAGCAGAGGATGAGAGGTCTGGCCTAGGCCACTTGTTGAAGTTTAGGGTCATAGGCAGTGAGGCAGCATGAGGGCACTGAGAACTTAACAGGGGAGTGGGGACAAAAGGGAGGAGAGGACTTAGGGAGGAGTGAAGGTGCAAAGCCCATTGGGCCCCTACACCCAGTTCACTGGCCTGCCCCATTCACATTCAGAGCAACACAAAGGGCTCTTCTCAATGTGCTCTGGTGCCCAGAAAAACACCCCTGCAGCCTTCACCTCTCGCTGCCTAAAATGTGCATTCTGGCTAACACGTAGCAGGATGCCTAGAACCTGTGGCACACGCGTCAGCAACAGCAGAGTGAGTCTGGGCCATAGGGGGGCTGCAGGTACAAAGGGGCAAGTGTGCTGAGTCTGTCCTACCATCTGGGCCTGCTGGCCGCCTGGCCCCATCCAAGTGCAGCCCCAAGTTCTTCTGGTACCAGATTCAAGGTCAATTTCAGGCTCCACAGGGAGGGTTGGAGCCCGTTCTTTTCCCTCTGGTGACAGGGGCTTTTATCCAGAGGCACAGACCCACAGAGAGTGGATAAAGCACACCCGAGCTTTAATGCCATGTCTGTTCCCACTACCAGCCTCAAGGGAGAAGAAATGGGGAGGAGTCTTAGCCAAAGAGGAGGGGGAGGTTTATTCCCTTGCTCCATGTGTGATTTCAGGGGCAGGACAGGTGGCCCTGAGCCTACAGTTCCTCAAGGAACCAAGTCCCATCTCATCAGGCGGGAGGGGAGAGAGCTCTGTGGTTAGCGGCCCAGGGCGTACACATCCGTGTCCCAGAGGCATGTCTTGCTGCTTTAAGCTCTCCTGGAGTTGGCCGTAGAACCCTCCTTAAGGGCAGTTGGGGCTCATCCTGACTGCCAGCAGAGTGGACTTCTTGGCGGGGCCAGGCAGACTGGTCACGTGGAGGTTGACCAGCCATTGGCTTCAGCTGCCCTGGACCATCAGGAGGCCAAGTGTTCCGGTGGGGCCTCCTCCGAAGCAGCACCAGCACACATTTCAAAGGAAACTTGGTGCCTAAATTCACACTCTTGTGTTAAAGTCTGGGCCCTCAGGCTGGAGCTACTTGAAGAGACCACCTGGTGACCAAAGAAATTGTCACTTCAAACCACAGCTGGCCTGAGGGGTTCCCAGGCCCCAGGGGGAATTTTACCAGCCACCTCCACCAACACCCCTTCTCCGGGCTGCTTTCAGTCCTGCAAATATCTGAGGGCCTTGAGGTCCTTTCTGTTTGGTTCGAAATTAGGGGAACATCTTTGACATGGAGGAGAATGACCCCAATCCTTCCTCCCCATGCTGACCCTCAGCTTCATCCCAGAGGGACAGTCCCCGCTAGAAAGAGCCACAGCACTGCCCACCGTAGCTCTCCTGGCGTTTCTGAGGCTTCAGTGCAGCGAGGGTGACATTCCTGGCCAGAGCCCACCTGGCCTGTAGGATACACCCCTCTCCCTTCCCCAGCTGGCCTCACAGGCCTCCTGGGACCAGAAGGGATTAGCTTCCTTGAAAGAGATCTGAAACTGTGGAATTCTTCTGCCTTCAAGCCACAGAGGATGGACTGTGGTTACCGGGACCCCAGAGCCTTCTCAGTGTCTGAGGGCCCTTTTTCTTACGTGACGCATCAGACCTTACCTGTGGACTGGGGAGAGCCTTCTCTGGGGGTCTGCCTTTGAAATCGACTTCTCTGAACTGGAGGGGAAGGACCAATACCCTCAGATTCCACTGATGCAAATAGCAAATGTCCATTTGAGCAGCGGCTCTGCCCACCCTCCTGGCAGGTTTGAGTGTCGGGTCCCAACTTAAACCGGCCAACAGCTTCTTATTCCCTTCTTATTGGCAAAGGTGTCACTTCTCGGAGTCACTTGAGAGAAGGTTTGGTTGGAATCACTTAGTCTCTTCATGTCGAGCCAAAGACTGAGTTTAAACCCGTGGTCATTAAACCAAACGCGTTATTGACTCCCCTCAGGACTTTGAGTGTGGGCAGCTTCCCCAGAGCCCTCCTGCCAGCCAGCCCCGAGGAGAGAGAGTGCTGCGACTTCATGCACAGCTGGGCCGCCCCCAGACCCTGGAAGCCCCTCCCATCTGCTTAGAAGTGTGGCTGACAGGGAGCCCCGCTGGCTGATGGGAGGGCCCAGAAGGGGTGGGTGGTCTGAGGCCATGTGTTCTGCTTTGCCTCTGACCCCATCCTCTGGGAAGGTTTCCCAGGTGACCCCTGCCCCCCAGCAGTGATCCCCCCCTCTCTCTGAGCCCAGTGGCTCACTGCCCTGAGCTGCAAAATCTCCTATATAAGTTCTATCTGCCTCTGCTGGAGGGTCTTGGTGCCAGGTCAGCCCACAGCTAGGTCACACCTCAGGGGACTCCTGGGAGATGGGGGTGGGTGACGGCAGCACAGGTGGCCCAGACACCCCACCACCTCCAACCGTACTTACTCTAGACCCACCCAACCTGGTGTAAATCCCCTCTCTGCCGCTTGTTGGCTGGGTGACCTTGGGCAAATGTCTTAACCTTGCTGAACCTCAGTTTCCTCATCTGTGAAATGAACATCATAATAGTACCCACCTCACAGAGCCAGAAGGAAGACTGAATGAAAGAATGTGTTGGCCTCAATAGATGGAAACCGTTGCTACCCATTATATTACTTATATTGGTTTTAAATATTGGGCCTATAGAAACATTTCATTTGGTGGAGGAGAAAAGAAATTTGCTGATAAAAAAGTTTGAGAGCCATTGAGTTCCATCCATCCAGCTCATTTTATACATCACCTGTAGCCAAGAGAGGCAAAGGAACCTTTCTGTGTGGATACGACCTTATTTATGTCTTACTGGAGAAAAAGTGCTTTGAGGTCAAGGACCACCCTGGCTTCACATTTTAACACCCCTCCCCGTGCATGTACTCAACACCAGGCCGGGCCACTGCGCGTGAGGGTGGGTCCTCCCTGGCTGAACTCCATGACAAAGTGTGCGTCTGAGTGCATACAGGTGGCAACTCGGGTGCCTTTCTGAGGTCCCAGAAATGGTTCTGTTTCTCCCCATGGCACGCCCACCCAGCATCTCTGCGCTTTGCTGACTCACGGCAGGGTTAAGGCCACACCCTGGCACACTGTGTTTCATCTTGCTTACTAACAAATATATGCTGGGCACCAATTCTGTGCCAGGCACGGGGCCCTTCAAACCAAAACTGCCCCAGCCGTCAGGTCTCTTCCTGAAGCCAGTTTACCCATGGCCTCGGTGGCTTGTCCTAATATTTGATTGCTTTGAAGTAGCCTGGAATCATTGATCCCCAAGAGACAGCTGCCAGGATTCGAAGCAAGTTCCCCAAGTCTCAGAAGCAAAAGTGACCAGCCCCCAGTTGTCAAATCTTGAAGGGCCTGTAGGGCATCTCTGGAGCTGTTCCCTCCTGTTACAGAGGAGGAGATGGAGGCATGAAATGGCCAAGGGCAGAGGGCAGAGCAGAGCTCGGGACTTCTTCCCCAGCAGTGAGCATCCTTTCTGCAAAACGCGCAGCAGTTGCTCCAGAAGCCAGCGCTCTACTTGTTGCTCTTCTGATGTCTCGTTCATTGAGTTTTTTTGTTGTTGTTGCTGTTGTTGTTGTTGTTGTTGTTTTGCGGTACGCGGGCCTCTCACTGCTGTGGCCTCTCCCGTTGCGGAGCACAGGCTCCGGACGCGCAGGCTCCGCGGCCATGGCTCACGGGCCCATCCGCTCCGCGGCATGTGGGATCTTCCCGGACCGGGGCACGAACCCGCGTCCCCTGCATCGGCAGGCGGACTCTCAACCCCTGTGCCACCAGGGAAGCCCTCGTTCATTGAGTTTTTAGTGTGGGGAGAGGGGGATGGTCCAGGGCAAAGTGGGATGGAAGGTGGGGCGAAGGTGCTGCCACCCAGGATTGGCGACAGCAGCCCTGGGGAGACGCGCTCTGAGTCTGCGGGGTCGTGTAACGGGCTTTGCCTGCGCTTGGGTGTGCAGGCGGCATATACTGGCACAGCGGCCGCCCCCAACACACACACCTGAGGCCTCCCCCGCTCAGGGGCTAGGTGAAAGCCTGCAGAGAGGACCAGAGAGGAGAGGACCAGGCTAGGGGAGAAAGGAAGAAGGAAAGAACTCAGGAATGGGGGCATTCAGAACACTGGGGAGATTTCATTCACCAGAGCCATGCCAGGCTGCTGTGGGCACCCCCTCCAGCCCCAGAATCAAACCCCCCAGAGATACCACCCAGTGGGCTTAATCAGCCCCCAAGTTACAGTTCAAGAGCTGGGAAGAGAAAGCAAGCCTTTCAGATTTCAGCATCTTTAGGGGGAGAAAGATGTGTCTACATCCTGTGCTTTGGAGCCCACTCCTGGCAGTTTTCTCTGTTATCCCTGTAGTCGATTAAAGACCCACCTGGTGAGTAAAGAGCCGGCAGACAGTGAATGAAGGGGGGAGGGGAAGGGGTGGCCGGGCTGCCTCTGGCTGTCTCCGCACCTTCCCAAGGGGGCTGCTGCTCCTGGGTAGGACCGGAACCTCTTGGAACCGTCCCTTCAAACTTGAAACATTCAGGCCAGGCAGCTTAACTGGAAGGAGAACGAAATGACAGTGCTGACATCTATTGCACGCTTTCTGCTACCTGCCAGGATCCGGGCCAAATGCTTGACCCAAAGGCTTCATTGATTCATTCCTGGAGGAACAATTATTACTGACCATCCTCCTGATAACAGCCAGGCTGTACCAAGACCAGGGTCCCAGAGCTACAGCGGCAGATGTGGGAGTGGCACGCAGACCTACCAACGCCAAGGCCGTGCCGGTGTCACATCCCTCCCCTCGCCGCTGAGCCGTCCGTCCACCTGCCCCTTTGCCTACTCCAGACCCTTTCACACATGGCCTCGAGGCCAGGCAGGGGGCCGTCTCACGTCTGCCCTCTGGGGACGCAGCCCCCACCCCAGTGGCTAAGGGACTGGGGCAGCTCCGAGGGGCTCCCTACACTGAGGCTCACACCTCCCACTCGGTTCTGACCGCAGTCCAGGACGCGGGGATGTCGTGGTCCATGTTCTGCAGAGCGGGGCTCAGAGGAGCCACGTAGCCTTACGAGGTCACACGCGGTGTCCGTGGCAGAGCCCGAAATCTGACCCTGAGTCCCGGCTGGTTCACCACCTTCCAGCCCAGCCACCTTGCCAGACCGCCTACCACGGTGCAGGGGCCCAGGACCAGGTGCGGGTAGGAGGGTCCCCCGAGGCCGCCCGGCGCCCTGCCCCCTCCCTCACTAATACCTCCTCTCCTCTTCCTCCCTGCAGTCCCCAATTTTCATCGCCCAAGTTGACCGGGACCTGGTCTCCCAGACGGAGGAGAAGCTCCTTCAGAAACCCTGCAAAGAACTCTTTTCTGCCTGTGTGCAGTAAGTGCTCCGGCCGCCGGCCTCCCTCCCTGCTTCCCGGCCCGGGGTGTCAGGCCCCTCCACCTCCCCTCGGGCTGCCACACAGTCACCCGGCAAGGGGCTGCCTCTAGCTTCCACCTGAGCGCTGGGCACCCGGGGCAGGTCTTCAGTGCCTGAGGGCCCAGCCAAGCCACCCAGCGCTTGTACACTTCTCATAAAGGGAAAAGATACCAGGGTGCCAAGTCCAAAGAGAACATCTGCTTCAGATGGTGTCGAAAGCAAGTAGCTCTCCAGGCTGTGGAGACAGAGGAATGTGCACGGGTCTGACCCAGTCTGGGTGGTTTGGAAATCCTTCCCAGGTCCCCCCCACGCCCACTCCTGCCCCCATCACTGCCACCCCCCAGCGCTGCTGCAGGAGCTGGGCTGCAGGCTGCCCTCTCAGCCACACCCCATCACCTTGTTGCAGGCTATACGGCAACCATAATGGGACGTGAGACAAGTCAGTGGGTGTGGGGCGAGCCGTGCACCAATTAAGCGCCATCATCGCGCGCACACTTGCCATGAAGGCTTAAGCAGCTAGGCTCACACCCGTTCCTGCGCCCACACACGCACCCTCCCTGTAGGCTGACGTGCAGCTGCACGAACATACGTACGTGCCAAGATCGCAGCTGGCATGACTGCACTGTGTTCAGACTCTGCACCCCAGACATTAGTTGAGCGCCTGCTATGTGCCTGGCACGATGCTGCGTGGGGGAGGCCTTGCGAGCAAGAACCCAGTCCTGCCTCCACGGCTTATTGCCAGCGCCCCATGCGCTCACCATGGGAAGAGCTGGGACATTCAGGGGCACCAACGTGGGGCCCAGCCCTGTGGCAGGTGCTGGAGAGGGCCCACCGTGAGCAGAAACAAGCCTGGTTGCTGCCCTCCTGGAGATGTCCGAGGGTCAGCTCTGACGGCGGGTGAGGTCCCTGGGCTGCCCCCTGACCTTGAGGGAGTGGCCGTCCTGGCCCCCGACGCCAGCCCCTGTTCTCAGGTTTGGCAGGGTACAGCCTCCAACGAGCCCCAGCTCTGCGTGTCGCCTCCCTTCCCCAGGTCCCAAGTGTCTGGGCTCGATTGGTCAGCGTGGCCGCTTTTTTAAGGGACGAAGTCCAGTTCAGAGCCCTCCAGGGCCTGGCCTAGAGCCTGGCCCACAGCAGGTGACCAGTAAATTCTGCTGCAGGGTTGAAAACCTCCCAGGGGCTTCACTGGTCCCAACCAAATCTAGGGCCTGCGCCCCTATGCCCCTTCCCAAGACACCCGATCCCTCCATTGCACATAGTTAAATATTCCTCTGTTCTCATCTCAGCTCCTGTCCCTTCTTCAGAGAGATCTCCCTGACACCCCTCGGGACCTCGCTTACCCCAATTCACGATAACATGCCCCTGGGGTCGTTTATTTGTTTGTTATTTGCCGTGTGTGTCCCCCATCATGCTCCCTGCTGTATCCCAGAACTAGAGCAAACCCCCAAGGCAACTACTTACTAAAGGTTTGCAGGGTCAGTCAATCTCAAACAACCTTTGTAGAATGGTGGAGCCTCTCTCCACTCCTGCTGCATCTGTTGGAGGCCCCTGTGTATTTGCATTTCCAAAGTCTGGAAGTGGATGAGGCCCGGCTATAATCTGTTGGTTATGGCTCTGCCTACCTGCTCCAAGGTCAGGGTTGTAAAACGTTCATGTGTTTGTTCCCTCTGAGCTAGGTCTGTCCACGACTACCTGAGGGGAGAACCCTTCCACGAGTACCTGGACGGCATGTATTTTGATCGGTTTCTCCAGTGGAAGTGGTTGGAAAGGTGAGTGCTCCCTGGGCACAGCCCCCCGACACACACACACACACACACACACACACACACACACACACACACACGAGTGTGTGCCAGTGTGTGTGTGTGCATGTGTGTGTGTGTGTGTGCGCGGGGGGGGGTATTGGTTTTTCACCTAAGTCCTATAGAAGTCTGTTACCTCCCATGGGCCCATGGTTCAGAAAAAATTCAGCGTTCTCTGCCTGTTAATTAAGTTCTCGTGTGTTCTAGAAATGCTGTATGCCTGTTAACATCACACACACACACGCTCATGCAGACACACGCATACACTCAGCCTCTTGTTCTTACTTTTTGGGGTCACCGTCTTTGGGAATTCTTTCTCTGCCGGCAAATAAAGAGCTGCCATATTCTTTTTTTTTTTTTTTTTTTACATCTTTATTGGGGTATAATTGCTTTACAACGGTGTGTTAGTTTCTGCTTTATAACAAAGTGAATCAGTTATACATATACATATGTTCCCATGTCTCTTCCCTCTTGCTTCTCCCTCCCTCCCACCCTCCCTATCCCACCCCTCCAGGCGGTCACAAAGCACCGAGCCGATATCCCTGGGCCATGCGGCTGCTTCCCACTAGCTATCTACCTTACGTATGGTAGTGTATATATGTCCATGCCTCTCTCCCGCTTTGTCACAGCTCACCCTTCCCCCTCCCCATATCCTCAAGTCCGTTCTCCAGTAGGTCTGTGTCTTTATTCCTGTCTTACCCCTAGGTTCTTCATGACATTGTTTTTTTCCTTAAATTCCATATCTATGTGTTAGCATACGGTATTTGTCTTTTCTCTTTCTGACTTACTTCACTCTGTATGACAGACTCTATAGGTCTATCCACCTCATTACAAGTAGCTCAATTTCGTTTCTTTTTATGGCTGAGTAATATTCCATTGTATATATGTGCCACATCTTCTTTATCCATTCATCCGATGATGGGAGCTGCCATATTCTTAGAAAGATTTGCACATCCCTCATGTAACCCAGCCCCCTATCGATGGACATGGAGGTTTCCCTCAATTTTGTGTGCAGCTTTCCCGAAGTAGTGAATGACTTTGTACATACATCTTTATTTTTGCAAATACATCCATAGAAATTCCTAGCAGATGGGAATTCCCTGGCGGTCCAGTGGTTAGAACTCGGTACTTTCACTGCTGGGGTCTGGGTTCAAGCCCTGGTCGGGGAACTAAGATCCCTCAAGCCACTCAGCGTGGCCACAAAAGAAAAAAAAAAAAAGAAAGAAAGAAAGAAATTCCTAGCAGAGGAATTCCAGGGGCAAGGTTTTCCGCTGTGAGGGACTGCTAGATCACCCTCCCAAACTGCGCCCGATTCCCAGTCCTGCCAGTGCCCGGGCGCTCGCTTGTCCTCAGATTCAGCAACACTCTTCTTCGTGCATGAGAGACGGGTTTCCTTCTTGTTTATCTCTTCACCTCTAATCATGGGTGAGACCGAGCATCTTTTCATGTGTTTCATTTGCCACCTTATTCTCTGCAAAGCGCTCTCACACACACGGTGATGACTTGGCCGGGCAGAGGTGACCTCCGTGTGACTGACAAGGAAGGAGAGGCAGGGAGGATGTGGCTTGCTGGGTCACCCGGCAGGGATTAGTGCAGCCAAGGAGGGGACCCTGGCCCAGGACCCCCAGAGTGGTGCTCTGCCCACCACAGCGTCCCAGGATTTGCAGGAGAGGGCAATGCTTACATTAAATCCATGCTGGGTTAGCTGGTAGGTGAGGGTGGGGGTTTCCCCTCCCACTGCCCAAGGTTCCTGTGCCCCAGGGGCCTGGCACTCACTGCCATCTGGGTATCTGGGCCGTGGTCAGAAAGCAAGGAGCCCTTCTGCTCCTGCATGTATATCGGCATCTGTGCTGGCCAAGTCCCCTGCAGACGCTTAGGACACATACCTGTGGGACATGAACCCCCGAAAAGCCGAATTCACAGCACTCCCTGCCCACTTCAGGAAGCCCTGAGGAAACACCCTGCCCTGTAGCCTCTGGGGGACGTCTCTCTCCACCCTGACCCATGGGGGTGACAGAACAGTGGACGGTCTTCTCTGTTGGTGCACTGCCTGGCACTGGCCGCCTTGCCCGTGCACGTCATGCCTCCAGGAGATGGAAAAGCCAAGCGTGGGCCACCAGGGGCCCACAGCCTGGGTCTGAGTCCCAGCTCTGCCTCCTCCCCAGGGGCTGGGGGAGGGATGCTCTCCACATCTTGGTTTCCTCACCTGTAATGTGGGGATAATAACACTGCCTGCCTTATAGGCATGGGGTGAGGGTGAGGTGAGATAGCACCACACACATCAACAAAGCCAGCCTTTGGGCCTTGGGAAGTAAACTGCTGAATGTAATTGTCGGGATGAGTCGTCACTGAGCACATTGGCATCACCATTGCCGTCTCCTCCCCCTTCTGATATTGGAGGGAGCAGCTGACCCTGGCGGAGGACAGTCTGGTGGGGAGGTATTTATCTTGCCCCACCTGCCACTCTGGAGCCCTGGGCTGTGTAACACTACCCCACCTTCCCGGGGTGGCAGAGTCAGGACACCGAAAGTGGGCTCTGCAGCAGGCCTCCTGGACTCCACTCCCAACCCAGCTACTTACCAGCCATGAGCTTGGGCGTCTCATTTCACCTCTCAAAACCTGGGCGTTCTCGTCTGCAGCATGAGGGCAGTAATAGTCTCACCTCCTGAGGCTGGTGTGAGGACTGCATGAGTCTATGTGTAAGCTGCTTCAAGCAATGGGGAGTGTTACCATAGAGACCCCCAGAAGGGGCTGTGTCCTTTATCCCAAGAGTTCTAATAATGACATCTGACACTCAGCACCTTACAAAAAGCCTTCAGATGCATATACCCTTTTACTGAAGATGCAAGGCTCAGAGAGGTTGATGGGTTGGCCCTGGGTCACACAGCAATGGCCTGGCAAGGGTGGAGCCTGAAGCCCAGGTCCCTCACTCAAGTCCTTCACTCTTAGCCCACCCAGCACTCCTGTTCCAGTGGAAGCCTTTAGCTGTGGCCACTGGCTTTCACTTTACTTGTCAGTACCAAACACATGAGATGGAGAAATGGACTTTTAAAATCTGCATGCTGACTTCAAAGAAGTTATGCCCTTTTGAGGGCGTTAAGCTGTTGAAGCCAGCAGGGCAGGACCCTGGCCTAGAAATGCCCTAAGTGACTGACAGCACCCCGCCTTCCCCCCCGCTCCCTTTTTTTTCTTGCTAAAAAGATCATGGCCTGTTGGTGCTGTACTGTTGAAATATTAAAAGGATTTTTTTTCCCTCCCAAGGTTAACCAAGAAATTCCTCGGAAATTGTATTACACTCATTTCCCCCAGCAGAGGAGCTCTGTGGTAATGTCGACCGACTGTTTGTTCTCCACGTATCGTAAACTGTTAGGCCTGGACGCCTTCATGTGGTTTCGAGGGCAGCTGGAAGAAACGCTTCCCAGGGCCACATGGCAGATGCAGGCGCATGGCAGGTTTGCTCTAGGCCGGCTACTCATGTGTAAGATGCAGAGCAAGGGGGAGTTCTGCCCAGGGACAGCCTGCGCCCCACTTCCTAAAGAAACACCGGAGAAGAGAGAGTGAGTCACAGCACATGAATTCGAGACAGGCGTGCCAGGGAGTGCTCCGGAGGTTTCAGGGCTGTCCTAAGAGAACAGAGTGGTGCCGAAGCTGTGATTTCTCGTGAATCCCAAATCCTCTTCAGGACCCAGCAGCGAGAAGAGTTTCCACGGAAGATTCATTCAACAGCTGCTGGGCGACCAGAGGCTCACTGCTCTTTCTCGAGCAAAACCAGTTCTTTGGCCCAATTCAGTCTCACACCAATCCCCGCCCTGGTTAAGACTCTTGGGGTGGGGTTGGGGGATGCTCAAAAATAGTCCTAGAGGGGCTTCCCTGGTGGAGCAGTGGTTGAGAGTCCTCCTGCCGATGCAGGGGACACGGGTTCGTGCCCCGGTCCGGGAAGATCCCACATGCCGCAGAGCGGCTAGGCCCGTGAGCCATGGCCGCTGGCCCTGCATGTCTGGAACCTGTGCTCCGCAACAGGAGAGGCCACAACAGTGAGAGGCCCGCGTACCACAAAAAAAAAAAATAGTCCTAGAGAGCCAAGAACCAATTTTAACGTCGTAAAAGCTGCTTGTTCTTATCCATGAATCAACTGATGAACATTTAGGTTGTTTCCATGTCTTGGCTATTGTGAATAATTCTGCAATGAATGTAGGAGTAAAATATTTAACGTTTATAAATGGACCATTACTCAGCCTAAAAAAGAAGGAAGTCCTGCCATTTATGACAACGTGGATGGACCTGGAGGTCGTTGTGCTAAAGTGAAATAAGCCAGACACAAAAAACGAGTACTGCATGACCTCACTTACATGTGGGATCTAAGATATTCAGACCCATAGAAGTAGAGAGCAGAGTGGTGGCTGTCAGGGGTGGGGAGGGCTTGGAGAAATGGGAGATGTTGGTCCAGGGCACAAGGTTTCAGTTATGCAAGATGAATAAGCTCTGGGGATCTCCTTTACAACATGGGGACAGTAGTTAACGGTACTGTATTATTTACTTAAAATTTGCTAAGTGGGTAGATCTTAAGTGTTCTTGGAAGAAAGGAAGGAAGGAAGAAAGTACGGAAAAAAGGGAGGGAGGGGGGAATGTTAATTTTGTGAGGTGACAGAATGTTAATTAGCTTGATTGGGTAATCATTTCACAATGTATACATATATCAAAACATCAAGTTGTACACCCTTTGTCAATTATACCTCACTAAAGCCGAAAAGAAGAGGGGGAAAACCTGATTTTCCTTAGCCAAACAGGCCAGTGATGAAAAAGCACACACTGTCTGCAAGGTGGAGTCCTTTGCGGCAACTAAATGGCCATTTATTTATTTACCCCACAAGTCCCATCCTTGGCTCCCGATCAGAGGCTTGTCTCATTAGACATTATAAATGGCTTTGGTGGGACTTCCCTGGTGGCGCAGTGGTTGAGAATCTGCCTGCCAATGCAGAGGACACAGGTTCGAGCCCTGGTCGGGAAAGATCCCACATGCCGCGGAACAACTAAGCCCATACGCCATAACTACTGAGCCTGCAATCTAGAGCCCGCAAGCCACAACTACTGAGCCCGCGTGCCACAACTACTGAAGCCCACGCGCCTAGAGCCCATGCTCTGCAACGAGAGAAGCCCACGCACCACAACGAAGAGTAGCCCCCTGCTCGCCGCAACTAGAGAAAGCCCGTGCGCAGCAGTGAAGACCCAACGCAGCCAAAAATAAATATTTTTTAAAGAATGGCTTTGGCTAATTAAAATGGGGAGTCGGGAGACACAAAAAGATTAGTCATAAATACGGCTTTTGGCAGACAGGATCTTCTCGTGTTCTGGGGCTCAGGGGGGTTACATATAACACAGCGCCCTCGGTGGCGGGAAGCCTGGGAACCGCCGTGAGAGAGTAACCAGACTGGACCTGGGGACCAGCAGACTCTGCCCACAGGAGGCCGGGTCTTCCCGGGGCAAGTCTGCAGGAAGGAATAGCTCGGGCGCCCCAGGACGGGAGGTGCAGCTGTCCTGCCCTCCTGCCGTCCTGCCTGCAGGTGTGGGAGGGAGGGCTGCAGTTTCCTTTGTGGCCTCCGTGGGACACCAAGCCTCTGTGGCTCCTGGCCCCCTCCCCTCTCCCTGCACTGAGGACACAGCTTCCTCCTGAGTTTAGCCGCATGATTTGCATTTGGGAGAGAGAGGGGAACCACAGGGAAAGTGTGGTAAAACAGCCTCCGCTCAGCTCTTCCCTCCCTGTGCAGTCCTGAGGGCGGCAGCCTGGAATCTGAACACCCAACCCCAGCCCCAGAGCAAGTCCTCGAGGGTCCTGTCTGCAGTGATGGTTCCAGGGGGTCCCCGGGGCCTGGTCTGGCCGTTTGTGCCTGGCACTGGTTCTTTTCAATGCTGCCCTTGTCTATTTCTTCTGGATTCTGCATCTTAATACTACAAGTCTCATGTTGGATTTTTGCTTTTTTCCAGGCAACCGGTAACCAAAAACACTTTCAGGCAGTACCGAGTACTAGGAAAAGGGGGCTTTGGGGAGGTAAGTGAATATCCACGTATTCATGAAAAGTTTCTGGACTCTTGTCACCTTTTCTGTCCCTTCGGGCTTGGCCTGAAGTGTTCTAAGCGTGGCTTCCGAGCGAATGGCTTGGTCATGCGCCCCCGATGGAGAAGGAGGGTGAGGCCGGGGCCTTGAGAAGGTCTGCTGTGTCTGAGGTGAGGAAGGAGGGTGTCTGTGGCAGGGCAGCTGAGCTGGAGCCAGCCTCAGGCAGGAGTCAAGTCTGGAGAGGAGAAATGGGCACTCTTGATTGTGTTTGGAGGGAGAAGGGAGGGCGTGAGGGGCTTAAGCATCCTGGCCACACCATGCTGTTAGTATGCGCTGTTGTACTTAATTTGATCTTCCCAAGCCTTGTTATTCCCACTTTAGAGATGAGGAAAGCTGAAGTTCACAATGGTTAGGTGACCCAGGCAAGGTCACACAGCTGAATAGGGGCAGAACTAAGACCAGACCCAAATGCCTTGGTTTCCATTCCTCTGAATTATACAGTCAGGGTTCGCAGGGGTCTCCCATCACTGCCCCCCGAAACAAGCCTCTCCTACCAGCAGCTGGTGCTTGAAAGTCCCCAGTTATCAATGGCTACATCTGGCTAGAAGCTTGGGACAGAGAAAATCTAGTTGCCCCCGAGAGAGGAACAGTTCTTTAGGCCTCAGCCAGCCATCTAAACATTGGTGTAAATGGCTGATCCTGCACCTCCAAGGGCTAGGATTTGCCTAAGGTGCCACCAAAGCCAGATCTCAAGGGCAGGGCCCTGGGAGCAGTGGGTCCACGGCCAGGCATCCTCCAAGCCCCAGAGACACAGCATCCTGGCCTTGAGGGAGCTTCACACTGGCCCTGTTTCACGTGCTGTGTGCCCTTGGCTTCTTTCTTGCCCCTCAGGTCTGTGCCTGCCAGGTTCGGGCCACGGGTAAAATGTATGCCTGCAAGCGCCTGGAGAAGAAGAGGATCAAAAAGCGGAAAGGGGAGTCCATGGCGCTGAATGAGAAGCAGATCCTGGAGAAGGTCAACAGTCGGTTTGTGGTGAGTGTCAGGGCCCCAGGGACAGGCCCCCTCCTGGTGACTGGGACTTCTGTCCCTTAAGTGTGACAGGTCCCCATCCCCCAGGGCATGGGATGCAGTGGGGGGGGGGGGCTGCAGAAAGGAGCCCGACACTCCCTCCATCACGAGGCACCTAGGGGTCAGCTGGGGCTGACAGTGGTCACCAAGCTAGCCTGGCTCCCCTCTGGGCGTGAGACCAGGCTTCTCTGAGCGCCTCCGTGGACGAAAGAGGCCCACGCGGGGCCCAGCCAAGGAGCTTTGTTTCCACAGACCCCTGTAGGCTGGTTTCATCACAGGAGACCGAAGTGTCAGGATCCTAGAGAGGCCCATCTGGTTTATATTCGTGTGTTACTGCATCCAGGCTAGGCTCTGCTGCGGTAACAAATCAACCCCAACTTGAAGTAGCTGAAAATGGCAAAGGCTGTCCTTTTTCTCACCCCAAATCCCATCAGATCAGACCACCTTCCTTCATCTTCCAGCCACACCCTTCCCGGGAGTGTGGAGAGTGAGTGCTGGGGGCTCTGCACTGCCTCGGCTGCAGTGACACCCCTCACTTCCACCCACAGTCCTCAGCCAGAACCAGTCATGGCCAGGGACCAGCCAACCGCAGGGGAGGCTGGGAAATGTGGAGGAGGACTTGGGTATTTGGCCAGCTCTCAGTGTCACTGCCACTTGTTATTGTAAAAAATAATATATGCTCCGGTAAAAAGTCAAACAGCACAGATGGGCGCAAAGTAAACATAAAGGCCTCCCTCTCTAAGTAACCATTCCAGACATGTTTGATTCATGTACAGATTTTATTACTTTTAGCCAACGCGATCTTACTACAAATCTTAGGCTGCAGTGTTTTCCCCCTTAAATTGTAGAACTTTTCCTACAACAGACCAACAGCTGCACCTCTTTTTTAAAGCTGTGCACCATTCCCCAGATGCACAGGGAAGAGCTAGGCCACGACCTGTGCAGCCAGTCCCCACGATAGAAGTTGTTCCTGGTTTTGAAGCCACCGCAACAAATAAGGCTACCGTGTCCATCCTTCAGCATCCCTTTGGCATATTTCTGTGAGGGTGTCCGTGGGATGGACTCCTAGTGGAGGAATTGCTGTGTCAGAGGGTGTGTGCACGGCCCCCAGTTTCACTCCCACCAGCTCTGCGTGAGGGCGGGCCACGCCATCCACGTGGTGCTGCTGTCATCCCCCAGAGTGGGCTGGGCTTTACGAGGTGATACCCAAAGGGGGCAGAAGTTTTAACCACCTGATGCACACACATGCTTTTGTGACGTAAAAACGCAGACACCGTCCTGTTGGGACCCCTGAAAGGTGCTGGCCTTCCCCTTCCAGCTTTGCCCCCTCACCTAGAACCACTGAATCTGATGGAGGGGCAGCGGCAGGGGCACCAGGAGGCTGTCAGGGCGCAGGGGGTGGCGTGAAGCTGCTGCAGCTCCTGCACCCTAGCCCTCCCGCCCAGCTTCAAGGCCCGGGAGGAGGAGTGGACGTGGTCAGAGGGTCCCCGGAACCCCACCGCAGGGCTGTCTTGTGCTCCCAGGTCAACCTGGCCTACGCCTACGAGACCAAGGATGCGCTGTGCTTGGTACTGACCATCATGAACGGGGGGGACCTGAAGTTCCACATCTACAACATGGGGAACCCGGGCTTCGAGGAGGAGCGTGCCCTGTTCTATGCGGCAGAGATCCTGTGCGGCCTGGAAGACCTCCACCGTGAGAACATCGTCTACAGGTGAGCGGGCTCCCCTCCCACCGCCCTGCAACCCGGTCCCCCCATCTGAGTCTGAGCAGGTGAGGCTGACCCTTCCATGCCCTGGACTGGACGCTCGACCCCACCCTGGGAGTCGAGGCCCGGGCATTGCCCTTGAGTCAGACAGGCTCCTGCCCAGGAACCGAGTAAGGGAGGGAGGCCAAGTGTTCCCTCAAGAGTTGATGAGGTTGGGCCACTGTTCCCTTCCCAACCAGTGCCTGCGAAGCTCAGTGGAGCCTGGTGGCCTGATCTGGAACAAACCCCAGGAAGACTTTAGTAGGATCACCACCGCAGCAGGCATCAGAATGGACCCCGTTCCCTCCCACACCATCCAGCTTTTTAGGACCAGGTGTCCAGGTTCTGTGCGCAGTGGCCCTCAGACTCTTCTCACAGGCCTCCTCACAGAATTTTGAAAATCTGTGTGCCCTCATACATTTTAAGTAGACGTCTAAAATTGTCCATCATATGTTAAAAGAGTGGCTAATATTGATATTTTGAAATGGAGCTAAAGTGGCATCACATTTCTAAAGGTATCCAGTGGAATCTGATTGCTGTAGCAATTGATTTCCACCATCGTGCAGCTAAAAAAGTGCATGAAAGCTCCTTAATGGTGAGGAGTTTTCTATCATTTTCTTCTCTACTCCCCTCCACCCCGACAGAATAGTTATTATAATGTAATATTTTTTTTGCATTAAAGTTATCGATTAGCATTCCACTCTGAAATATGTGGATGTATGTAAGATTTTTTTAAAATTTCCTTTGACCATAAGGCTCTAAGTGTTAAGATAATATATTCTGTTGAGTTGACCTTATAATTATTATTACTAGATCCCACCTCTAATTGGGATCTATGGTGACTGGCTCCAGAGCCATAGTCACATTTAGGAGTGGGGAGGAACCTGCTCTTCTTCTGTCAACTGAAGCCACCAGCACGTGGGGGACCCCCGCCCCCCAGCCGCTGGGGACACACACCCCAGTTTGAAGACCTTTGCCATGGGGCTCTTGTCGGAGATTATCTTGGGAGCCCGAGACGGTTTTGAAAGCAAGAGGAATGGTCTTGATGACATGCCCTTCCCCCCACACCATCTCCCAATTTATGCTTTTGTTTTGTTTTCATTCAAGTGGGAAGAGAGTCAGAAAATTTTCCCTGAGGGTTGAAAAAAGAATCCTCCACTTGATTGCTTTTCTCTTAAAAAAAGAAAAAAGGCATCCCTCCAAATTCTAGCCCTTCTTCTATGGAGGAAGGGAACCATGGTGCCTCCCCGACCCCGACCACTTGCCAGAGCCTCTCTGGGGGTGTGGGTTTGTGCCCACTAGCCAGCTGTCTTTCCGACCCGGTGGTCGGTGGGGGCTGATTAATTGCAGTGATGACTCCTGCCCCTATTTGGAATGGTTAACACACCAAAAGCATGCAAGTTAACAACAGCAACAAAAGTATGTCGTAATAAGTAACTACATGCAAACACCAGTTATCACTTTGTGACACTGCACCACTGGATTTGGGCACAGGAACTGCTCCCCATGAGGAGAGCTGCCCTCCGTTTGATGAACAAAGCCAGTTGGTGGAGAACCGAATCCTCGATCTAGATGCCATGTATCGTCTGCCCGATGGCTTAACTGAGTTATTCTTTAACTCGTGGAGAAAACCGTTTATTAATAAAACCAGGGCTTCCCTGGTGGCGCAGTGGTTAAGAATCCACCTGCCAATGCAGGGGACACGGGTTCGAGCCCTGGTCCGGGAAGATCCCACATGCCGCGGAGCAACTAAGCCCGTGCACCACAGCTACTGAGCCTGCGCTCTAGAGCCCGTGCTCCGCAACAAGAGAAGCCACCGCAATGAGTGGCCCGTGCACCACAACGAAGAGTAGCCCGCACTCGCCGCAACTAGAGAAAGCCTGCGCGCAGCACAACGAAGACCCAATGCGGCCCAAAATTAATTAATTAATTAATTAATTAATTAAAATAAAAACAGACACTTCTGCTGCCTCCCGCCCCCCCCCCCCCAGTGGGAGTGGAGAGGTTCCCTTTCACATGAGCACGATCATTTCATCAAAGAGAAGAGAGATGTTAGGGACAGGAGGAGGTGGCTGCGTCTACAGCCGTGCCTTCTGGCGGTGCTGTCTCCCAGGCTGTGGCTCAGCTGGAGCTGGGAGATGTGCCAGGCTCCTGGGGGCCCCCTCCCCAAGGGGGTGTTTGTCCTGGAGGTTACCGTTCTCTCCCTTACAGTCCTCTGCCCCAATTCTGCGGCTGGTTCTTTGTCCTCAATAACTTCTCTTCTTTCATTCCCAGACCCTGCTCTGCCTTCAAGGCATCCGGAGACCTCAGGGTCTTCTCGGGCCTGGAGGAGTCTGTCACCACTCCAGCCAGAAGTGTTCTTAGCCCTGGGGCCATCAGTGTGTGGACAGGTGCCAGGACTAGCCTTTGCCTAACTTCCTTTTCAGTCACTCTCCGGGGTCAGGAAGGCACCTATGGCAAAAAGCAGCATTTGTTTTAAATTACTGGAGGGAGAGAAGTTAGCACAAGATTGTCTTGACCCAGAGAGAGACCAGACCTCCTGAGCCCAGAGTCGGGAAGGAAACACTCAGGCCGGGTTGGCCCAAGGGGTTCCACCCAGATGCTGGTGTGCCCTTGCCTCCCAGAACAGCCACACTCACTTGCTGGTGATCTTTCCCTTTCAGAGATTTGAAACCTGAAAATATCCTGTTAGACGATTACGGTAAGTCAGGCAGCGGCCCGGGGATCCTTCTGCTCTGCAGCTGAGGTGAGCGTCGCAACCCAAAGGGAGCAGGGGTTCCCCCAGCGGAGACTCAGAGACACTGACCCGGGGTCCACGGGAGGGCAGAGGGCATGGACAAAGCTCCCACCCGGCAAAGAAGCAGTGTGGCTCAGCCGAGAGGGAGAGAGCGAGCAGTGAATGAGGAGTCGAGAATTCCAGAAACTCTGGGCCAGTACTTAACTCTCACACAGCTTCCCTGCACCTCATCTTCCTTGTTTGTGAAATAGAAACAGTGGGTCCTGCCCTGCCTGCTTCAGATGGTGGAGGGTGGTGGTGAGATTCTGACAAGATAGCTTGAGGAGAAGTTGTTTTATCAACTATAGCCAGCTATAAATGTGTTGGGCGTTATTACTTGTCTATCACCATTGTTATTTTCTTGTGTGTTTGCGCACACATGCATGGATAAGAGGAGCCACCACAGTAGCCCCTCATGACTGTTCAGCCTCTCATGCCTGGGAAAGGGTTGTCACATCTTCTATCTAACTAGATCTTCTCATCTCTACAGAGGGGGCAGGGCCGACACCCCTGTGCCCATTTTACAGATGATAAGATTGAGGCTCAGAGGAGCCAAGCTGCCAAGGTCACTCACCCAGCAATATCAGTGGGGAGTTGAGACCAGAAACCAGTTCTCCCTGCCAGCATGCCCCAGACATCAGGCAGCCCCAGGCTGATGGGAGAGAGAGAGGGAGGGAGGGAGGGAGGTTGTTCGTGACCAAGCGAAGAGGTTTGATTGTGATACTGTCGTGTGGCGGAGCAGGCAGAGGGCTCAGGGCCCACTGCCCCTCTTTGGATGTGCCCAGTGCCCGCAGGGGTTTTTGCTGGTTCCAGAACTGTGCCCACCACTGATTTGTTGCCCAATGGCTGGAATATGTGTGCTCTCTCCCCTGTCCCCTACCGTTCCTGCCTTTGTCAGGGGCCACTGAGCCAGGGGAATCCACTCAGCTGCAGCCTAGCGGGGTCTCTGGCGTTGGGCCTTGCTGAGGTCCAGGCTGGGAAGGAGGGTAGTGTTCCTCCCTGCAGGGTCAGATGAGGCCACGACCCTGCCAGCTGGGCCACTAGGAGAGACAGCACTGAGGCGAGCTCTCAGTACCACGTTGTCTCTGCCTTTGGGGGTCGGTCCTGGTCCAGGAGCTCCAATGCCTCCCCACAGTCTCTGCTAAGCCTGGGAGGCAGTGTCTCCAAAGGGAGAAAACAACCCCCAAAGACCAACAAGGCAGCACAGGGAGTTGCTTCCCAAATTGCTTTATGATTTTTCCCCTTAAGCAAATTGTTGCAAAATGTCAGGAGACTCTTACATTTTCCCATGAAGCAATACCAGAATCAGGCCAAGGCATTTTAAACTTTGTGACATCAGCCTTCCAAGAAGCCCATTAGGGCATTTTATGAGGCAGGTCTGCGATCGTCTAACCAAATCCAGGCATCCTTTTCATCGTTAAGTTTTTCTCCTAAAAAGTAATACTTTACCCCTGTCCTCTGACACCTGGACTCTCCCAAGGATCTGCAGTCACCCTGCCATGGCAGGTTCGGTACCACTCTTTCTAGGACAGATGAAATGCCAGGGGCCCATGGCAAGTCTGGGGCCCTGCCCAGGGTAGACCAGATGTCCACATGACCATCCCAGGGACCTATTGACTCTGTTGTCCTCCCTCAGGCCACATTAGGATCTCGGACCTGGGCCTAGCTGTGAAGATCCCGGAGGGAGACCTGATCCGCGGCCGGGTGGGCACTGTCGGCTACATGGGTAAGTGTAGGCGCGGCCTCTCACCAAGCCCCACCCTCAGAGCCACTGGCCTCTTTGTGCAACTAGAAGTAGTCATGCTGGGAGGTGGGAGGTCTTAGCCAGGGTTCAGGGAGCATTGGGGCACCAGGGCGCAACTTGACTTCACTGAGCTCTGCAGCTCCCACCCCTAGCCCCAGCTACATCTCTTGGGAGGGCAAGCCCCTCCCAAGGTCAGTGGCAGAGCTGACAAACAGCGCTGCCTGGGGGTGGGCGGAGTAGGGGTCTGCTGAGTTGGCAGACAGCCTTTCAGGGTGACCTCGAGAGGGGGGAGATCATTAGGAAGGGTCCAGAAAGGAGAGGAGCACCCCACCTACTGTGTCACAAGTACCATTCTAAGGAGAGACCAGCCTCGGGCTCCCTGCGCTGCATCCCCTGAGCCTTCTCTGAGACCATCATCCCGGGAGCTACGGGGAAGAGCCCCAGAGCTACACCGACCCCTGGAATGCTCCTTCCAATAAGGGATATTCCCTGGGCTTCCTTCTGCACACCTCCCACTCATAAGCCCACTCACACCAGGAGGTAGAGGACTCCTGAAAGCTCTGGGGGTGTGGGAACCTTGTTTTCCTCTACCGGGCTGTTGCCAGCGACACATGCTTAGGGTTCTAGACTTGGTCTCTGGTGCTCGAGGGTCCTTTTCAGGTTGCACGACATTGGAGGACCTCTGGGGTGTGTGTGTCTGTGTGTATGTTGGGGGTATGTATACCCATGTGAATGCTGAGGGGTGGATGGACAGATGACAGGTAGGTAGATAAATAGACAGATAGATGACAGATGGATGGATGATGGATGGATGGGTGGGTTAATAAATGGGTGGATAGATGGATGGATGGGTGGATAGATAAATGGGTGGATGCATGATAGATGGGTGATGGATAGATAGGTCCATCTGTGCACCTTTGTGTGTCTGCCTGTGCATCTGTGTCTTCTCCTCTTGCACAGAGTGTCTGCACAGCACATAGTGTTGTGTGCATACAAGCACGTGTGTGGATGCATTTGCCTCCCTGGATGAATGTGGCCTGCCTGATGACCTGAAACTATCTTTTTTGCATTTCTATGGTGAATCTATAATTCATTTTATCAAAATGTTAGAGGAGCTATTTGAATTCCAGCTAAATTTAAAATAGTTTTACTTGGGTGGACACACCATTCATTGAAACAAATATGTGTGCCGCACCTACTGTGTGTCAGGCGTCGTACCTGTTACCGGGCACAGCAGGAAATAAGGTGGCTCACAGTCTAGTGGGGGAGACATCAAGGGAACAGGTTGTTTCCATCCACTGTGGTCAGGCTTCTGAAGCCACAGTCAGAGTCCTGGGAGCACAGCAAAGAGCAACCAGGGCAGGCTCCCAGGAAGAGGTGGTATTTACAGCAGGTGGTGGGCCAGGGTTGGCAGCGGGAAGAGGTCTGAGCCATCAAGCTCCAGGCCTTCTGTGAGCAGCAGCATCACTCCTGGCTGCAGGACGTCCCGAGGCCCCGTTGACATCGCAGTCCTGGCCCCATCTGCCCGGGCTCTGACCTGCCACCAGCTGTCTCTCACCTCTCCTCGCTTCCCTGCTCTGCCCCCAGCTCCAGAGGTCCTGAACAACCAGAGGTACGGCCTGAGCCCTGACTACTGGGGTCTGGGCTGCCTCATCTACGAGATGATCGAGGGCCAGTCGCCCTTCCGCGGCCGCAAGGAGAAGGTGAAGAGGGAGGAGGTGGACCGCCGGGTCCTGGAGACCGAGGAGGTATATTCGCACAAGTTCTCCGAGGAGGCCAAGTGCATCTGCAAAATGGTGAGCTCCCGGTGAGCCAGACGCTGCCCCGGGTCTGGTGTCCAGTGCTGGCTCCCCTCCCGGCCCTTAGCCGAGAACAGCAAATGGGCTGAAGGGGACAGGGTCGGGGCACGCTAGGGTGTGGGCGATGAAGCCACCAGGCTGGAGGAGCAGGCTGTGGACTGGGGCGGGCAGTGAAGGCTTCCAGGAGGGAGCCTGGGGTGGAGCAGGGCGGCTCTGTGATAAGGGAGGGGGCTGCGTGACAATGGGAGACACCCTCATGTCCAGCTCTGTGGGGGAAGCCAGCATGGGGAGAAAGGGGCTGATCCTGGCTCGCCCCCAAGATGCAGAGGGATCCAGGCAGCCCCTACCCTTGACCTTGGGCCTCCTGCTGTCTCTCCAGCTCTGGACCCCTGGGTGCTGGCTTGAGGCCGGGGCTGTAGGTGGTGATAGTTTCAGTCTTCGAACATCTTATACTCGAGTTTTCCACCCACTATATGGAATGTTGGTCACACTTGCTGGGGCCCTGCGTGACAGCATCCATGGATAGCGAACTTGACCCGGCCACAGGCAGGGCGCACTCGGGGAATGACCTTTAGACAGGCTGGGTGGATGGGGCCAGACTGGGGGGCTGGAAGCCAGATAGAGGAAGGAGTGACAGGAGCCGTCAAAAGTGGAGCTGGGGGACTTCCCTGGCGGTCCAGTGGTTAAGACTTTGCCTGCCGATGCAGGGGGTGCGGGTTCGATCCCTGGTCAGGGAGCTAGGATCCCACATGCCTCGCGGCCAGAAAACCAAAACATGAAACAGAAACAATGTTGTAACAAATTCAATGAAGACTTCAGAAATGGTCCACATCAAAAAAAAATCTTAAAGAAAAAAAAAAGTGGGGGCTTCCCTGGTGGCACAGTGGTTGAGAGTCCGCCTGCCGATGCAGGGGACATGGGTTCATGCCCCGGTCCGGGAAGGTCCCACATGCCGTGGAGCGGCTGGGCCCGTGAGCCATGGCCGCTGAGCCTGCGCGTCCGGAGCCTGTGCTCCGCAACGGGAGAGGCCACAGCGGTGAGAGGCCCGCGTACCGCAAAACAAAAGTGGAGCTGGAGAGAGTCCGACCCTGGACCGCGGTCCTTCCTCTCAGCCCAGGTGGGCCAGCTTCCTTTCCTGCCTGGCTCGTAGGCTCCCAAGGCCCACCTGTGCCCCCCAGGGCCCTCCTCCCTCTGGTGCTAGCCCAGCTGTGCTAGCACCTCCACTGCAGGCAGCTGCCCTCTTATACCAGCCACTCGGGGACAGGAGGGGCCTGAGCGCTTGGCTCTGGGCACCGGGGATCCACAGATCCCCTTCCTCTCCCTGCAGCATGCTGCACCTGGAGCAGCGGACAGGCCGGCGGACCCTCAGGATCTGAATCATGAGCGTAAACCAGGCTAGAGCGCAGAGAAGGGCAGGCCCGGAGAGCTGATGAGAAGTAGCGGAGTTTCTGCTTCTAGAAAACCTGAGGCTGCACTGCTAGGGGCCCAGAAACCATCTGGCATAGTTCCTACCCCCAGAAGGCCACCCTCCTGGAGCCGTCCGCCTGCTGCCTGACCACTTCCTCTTATCAGCCTCGGTCTGACGTCACAGAGGCATGGGAAGAAGGATTTGGGCTAGAGCTGCCATCTGACCACTTCCAAAGGAAGAGGAACCATAGATCTGCCATTGGCATGTGTGAGAGACAGTGAGGGAGGTGTGGTGTGTACACAAGCAAACACACGCCCGGACCACAGGCCTGGGCCAGCCTGTAGCTGGGGGACCTCCGAGAAAACAGGTAGTCACGGCAGCCAGAGCTGGGGTCGGGGGTCAAGAGGAGCAGGGCAGCAAAAGGCAGGTACGTGGAAATGTGGGGTCCTAGGGATGATTGACAACCGGGGGCTGGGGGGTGCCAAGGATACTTGGTTATGTCACAGTCAGGTATCTGTCCAGAGGGAGCTAACTGGACAAGGGAAGAAGGAGGTCAGAGCATCACCAAATGTCCCAGGTCAGGGAATTCAGAGAAGCAGGTCTTGAGAAACGCCCAGCAGCAGCATGGGATGTGCTGAGAGGACAGAGAGGCACAGAGCGCCCCCTCCCTGCCCACAGTCATCGGCTTTGGCGCCCGGCTTTGTGGCCCCAGGACCGGGGGCACTGCTGTTCCTCTGCTGTCCCCTGGTGGCCACTGAAGGAAAGGTGGCATCTGAGCCTGGGGCTCCAGGCAGACCTGGGTCCGTAGGTGTACGTGTCAAACCAAGGTCCCCTGTCTCTCTCAGCTAGAAGAACCTTTGGAGCTCTCTGGCCTTCCTCTGCCTCCTTACCCTGGGGTCTTGGAATTCTGGTCTTGGGCTTCCTCTGAGCCCTTAACCACAGCCCATCTGGTCTGGCAGCCAGGCTGCCACCACCAAGGGACGCCAGCTCAGGACACAGCAGGGCCTGACCGTAAGGAGACCATGGAGGCCCGGGGCAGCTCCAGCCCCACCTGCCGAGGAAGGTCTCTCTACAAACAGCAAGGAAGCTGGTCCCTGGTCCCCAGATTCTGTCCCTCATTCCATCTTGGCAGCCACAAGACCCTCTCCACTGCCCCTGGTGTCCAGAAATGCATGCATCTCATTGCCTTGTCCCCTGGGTCCAGTCGTACCTAGGCCCAGACCTCAGCCCCCACCTTTCTCAGGCCCCTGCTGAGTCCCAGCACTGGTTCTTCCCCACTGGCCCTGTAGCCCTCTCAGTCTCATCGGTCCTTCCAGCCCATTGCTAGTCTTCCTCCTCCAGGAAGCCCTCTCTGCCTGCCCCATCCACCTCAGCTCACACCATCTCTCCCTCTCACTTCTGGTTTATACTGATATTACATGTGTAAACTTTCTACCTGATGCCTAGGTTGCAGACAGGCAGCATGTAGGTGGGTGTTTATTTCAGCCTGCACAGTGTCTTAGAGAGAGGTGAATAGTGGGTTACTTGCCAAGATTTTTAAATGGGGCAAATTCACGTAAAAACCTGGATTTTCTGGCTTCTCAAAAAAAGCAGAAGCCCTGGACACTGGCCAGCATCCCTGCCTGGCAGGAGCTGACGGGCATCCTGGCACGGCCCACCCAGCCCAGCCTACCCCTCACCTTATTGCTCTCACTTGTGCCATCTGTCTGGCCAGCCCCTGCAGGCTTTGGGGTCTGCAGCCTCTTGGGATTACTCAGAGCAGAGCAAAGCCCCAGGAGAAGAGCAGCTGAGGCTCCGAGCCACCAGCCCAATGGGCAAAACACTCTTGGGTGGTCGGTGGACCAAAGGGTGACATTGTGAGTGGCTATCTCATGGCTTAGTCCCTTCAAGGCTGTGACCTGGTGCTTGCCCCACTGCCATCTTTCATTCCTTAGTTTTGGGGGGGTGGGCAGTCCCAGCAAGCCTCCCCTCCAGACTCTGGGCCCCAGGAGGCCCCCCTGCCCGCTGGCTCTCAGGGCAGCCATAAATGTGTATTAAATGAGCACATGCAGAGGGCACCAGGGTATTGGTAAAGGAAAGGGCTGGACTCCCTCCAAGGTGCAGACCACCCACTTTGATTTTAGTCTCAAAGCAGACACTTAGTAGATTCCAGCTGCGTATATGGTGCAGTGCTCAGTGGGGTAGGGACACTGGGACTGTGGGGAGGGACTGATGCCCTGCGGTCACGTGGCGGCCCTGCCCCACCTTCAGCCGGGGCCTGCCCCTCCCCTTCCCCCCTTCCCCTCTTTCATTCACACCTTCCTCCCATCCAGCTGTCTCTGCTCCTGCAGCCCCTTCCTCTCCTATTAACCATCCTGCCTTTTGGTTGTGAAGAGGACAGTCCTCTACCCCAACCATCCTTGTCTCCCCACTACACCTGTATTAAAATCCTACCTCTGGACCTGCCCTGCAGGACCGTCCATCACTCTCCCCAACCAGTCCCCTTCCCCTGACCCACCTCCCTCATCCTTCACTCAGACTCAAAGACAGGTGTTCCCCAAACACGCCCTGAGTGTCCCTGCCGCCCTGCTCACGATGCCGCAGGTCCCTCCGATGCCTGCTCCCACCTTTGAAAGCCTGTCTCAGACGCCCCTTCCCCAGGACACCTCCCTCAGCTGGCAGCCAGTTCTTGTTCCTCTGCCACCATGGTGTCATATCTGCATTGCCTTGATGGGTCCTCTGAACAAGAATTTTCTGAGGCCAGACCCTTAGCATCCTCTCTCGGAACCTACTGGGTACAAGTCTACAATGTACTTATGAACGGAGTAAATGAATGAAAGAACCTACTGACCAGCCCTTGCCCTTTGTAGCTTACCTGGAGCAGAAGAGTTAACACCAGCTCAACAAACATTAGTGCATGCTGGGTTGGAGAAACAGACAGGATTCCTGCTCTCCTGGGGGTTCCAGGCATCTGAGCATGCTGGGAACATGGGATCACAAGGCACACTGTGGCTCAGGAGGCCACCCTGAATCGAGGCCTGAGCAGGCAGTGTCCGCTGGGTACCTGGGGTGGCGCAGGCACTGCGGAGGAGAGAGGAGGGACGTTCGGGAGGGCTCAGGAACACTCGTGTGAAAGGGAGGTGACCACAAGCTCTCCGAAGCCCCTCTGCCCCTCGGGCCTCTGGGCAGGAGGAAAAGCCCCCCAGGCAAGTCCTCATGGGGCTCTCCTGTCACAGCTGCTCACCAAAGATGCAAAGCAGAGGCTGGGCTGCCAGGAGGAAGGGGCAGCAGAGGTCAAGAGACACCCCTTCTTCAGGAACATGAATTTCAAGCGCTTAGAAGCCGGGATGTTGGACCCTCCCTTTATTCCAGATGTAAGTAGCCTCCCCAGCCTAGGCTGAGCCTGTGCATTGGTTTATGACCTTCGCCTTCACTAAACATCTGTGCTGGGCCCCGGGTCAGAGGCTGAGACCTGTGGGCAAGGGGTGGCCCCCGTCTTCCTGTAGCAGGGCGTCGCCCGGTCTGGGGGTCTCTGTACCCACCCTGGCATCATCACCTCTATGAAGTCCTCATCTCCAGAATCCCAGGCTCCCAGAGCCCCTGGGAGGCCTCCCCCACTGACCTCGAATACCCAGAGGGCAGGGCCCGGGTTTGTCTCTGTGAGTCCCCACACGGCTGCCCCAGAGCATGTTTGGTAGATGAGTGAGATGAAAGAGATCACTATGGTTACGGCGCCGGGGCCATAGCACCACTGACGACAGCCCCATGGCCTGGTGCCTTGACTGCCCCATTTTGCAGGTGAGGAAACTGAGGCCTCCAGGAGATATGTAACTTTAACAAAGCACCTAAGCACTACAGCTGGGACCCCAGCCCAGGTCTGTGTGGCTGCCGAGCCTGTGTGCTGACCTACCACCCCTGACTGGCCTCCGATGCGAGAAGGGCCAGGGAGGTCCTCCTGGGACATTGCCCCGTTGCATACTGTGTGGGGCAGTGATGGCAGGAAGGGGCCCTGAGCTCTTGTCACCCCAGCTGGGGGCCCCTTGGCCCCTCTGAGCGAAGGGCAGCCCGGGTTCCCGGGGCGGGGGTGGCCCTGGGAGACCCCCGCTGCTCTCCATCAAAACCCTCCGGGCCTGGCTGGGCCCACCAGAGCCACAGGCAGGGCTCCTGGTGACCAGCGCCCTGCCCTCCCAGCCCCGGGCTGTGTACTGCAAGGACGTGCTGGACATCGAGCAGTTCTCCACCGTGAAGGGCGTCAACCTGGACCACACAGACGACGACTTCTACTCCAAGTTCTCCACGGGCTCTGTACCCATCCCTTGGCAAAGCGAGGTGAGCACGGCGGGGCCCTCAGCTTCACCCTGAGGGGAGGGTGCAACGAGGGCAGAAGAGGGACAGCTGGGTGGGTGTCCCTGTGGGCATACTGGGGCATGGTGTGGTGCTGGGTCAGGAGCTGGCTGGGCAGGAAGAGGAGGCCTGTCTCGATGGCTCTCTGGAGGAGCGTGGCTGGGAAACAAGAGAAATGGGGCAGCAGTGGGAGGCACAGGGGGGCTGGAGGTGGGGCAAGTTCGAGCTGGTTCGAGTGAGATGGCAGTGATGGGGCAGTGGGCCTGCAGCGCTGGAAGGGGGAGGGTCCGGAGCACTGGGGTAGAGGAGGAGCTGGGGGTGAGTCCCGTGGCTGGGAGATGAGCGCTTCCCTGCCACTGCCCTCCGTGGCCAGCTACTGTCTTCTCGGAGAGGGCGGCTTGCAGGGCCGTCAGGGAGAGGCGGTGGGCGGGCCTTGCTGCCTGGCTCTCTGCCCTGTGAGATGGAGGGCGGGCGGAGAGCCTGGCAGGACCGGGCTCGGGGCAGTGTTGCCCAGGGCTGAGCTGCTGGGATTCCTGTCCACCCAAGATGACCAACGCAGCCCCTGACACCACCCGTGTTTTGACCGCTTCTCCAGATGATCGAAACAGAGTGCTTTAAGGAACTGAATGTGTTTGGACCTAACGGTACCCTCTCGCCGGACCTGAACAGAAGCCACCCTCCGGAACCGCCAAAGAAAGGGCTGCTCCAGAGGCTCTTCAAGCGTCAGGTGAGACCCTCACTCCCACCTCAACCCTGCTGTCCTGGCCTCAGCTCTGGGAACCCCCAGGTCTTAGCCTTCCAGACAACTGAGACCAACTTGCAGGCTGGGGAGACTGGGGGCAGCAGCAGCCTGGAAGGGAGAGGCAGCCTGTCTGAAGTGCCTTGAGACCCACTGGCTGATGGGGTCCCCAGAGCAGAAGGGGCAGGGCCAGCCCAAAGTTAACCGGTCATCAGGGTTCCTCAGCCTCGCTTCTGCTGACGCTTTGGGTTAATTCATTGTCACGGGGACTTATGCGTTGAGGGAACTTAGCAGCATCCCTAGCCTCCACCCAGTAGATGGCAGTAGCACCCACTGCCGTGTGTCAATCAAAAATGTCTCCAGGACTTCCCTGGTGGCGCAGTGGTTGAGAGTCCGCCTGCCGATGCAGGGGACATGGGTTCGTGCCCCGGTCCGGGAAGATCCCACATGCCGCGGATCGGCTGGGCCCGTGAGCCATGGCCACCGAGCCTGCGCGTCCAGAGCCTGTGCTCCGCAACGGGAGAGGCCACAACAGTGAGAGGCCCGCATACCACCCCCCCCCCAAAAAAAAAATTGTCTCCAGATGCTGCCTAATGGCCCTGGGGACAAAACGCCCCTAGTCGAGAGCCATTGTAAAGACGACGCAAGTTATGTAGGTAAAGATTTGACAAAGAACAGGGGGATCTGGTGCTGGAGAGGTGATCCCCAAAGAACCTCATGGCTCCCATAGTTTGATGCTGTGCCCTGCAGCTGGCAGCCAGAGGAGACTTTGGCCCTCAGGAAAAGGTATTCTTCCCTCAGAGCCTGTCCCTGGATCAAGGGTTGCTGTGGGCCACATGGGAGAAATGTCCCAGGAAGGACCCGGCAGGCTCTCTAGAGTGAGAGACCCCTAACCTCATCCCTGCCACCAAGAAGATGGCCACAATAGCGCCGCCTCGTGGCCTGGCCCTTCAAGAAGGCAGGGCCCCATCCTGAGGCCTGGGAGGCCCCTGGTTCCTTACTTTCCTCCTCCTCCCCCCAAGGGAGTAGCAGCAGCTCTGTACCCAGGCCCCGGGCATCCCAGCTCCCTCCTGCTTAGGTAACAGGGAAGAGGTGGCTGTTCGTGGCACTCCACTGTGGGCCAGGCACTGTGCTGGGTGCTTTTTGAAGGCGTCTCTTATTTAATCTTCACAAAACCCCAGGCCTTCATTCAACTATTCATTCCACCAATATGTATTGAGCACCTACTCCATGCTAGACTGTTACCCGAGGACTTAAGAAGCATCAGCAAGCAAAACTGCATCCCTCCTTTGGGGCATCTTAGTGAAGTGTGAGCCCAGGATGTGCTCCCATTAGCCCATTTCACAGATGAGGAAACTGAGGCTGAGAGGAGTTAAGGAACTTGCTCAAGGTCACACAGCCAGTGAGTGAGCCCTTGCGGAGGATCTGGGATAACAGGGCGGGCAGCACGGATCAGGCACACTGAGAGAAAAATGCAGACTGAGGCCTGAGTTTGCGGTTTTATCTAAAAACTTCATGTGAGTTTCACCTCCTATTCCATAATATATCCATCTACTATAAAAATATAATTTTCGGGCTTCCCTGGTGGCGCAGTGGTTGAGAGTCCGCCTGCCGATGCAGGGGACGCGGGTTCGTGCCCCAGTCCGGGAAGATCCCACAAACCGCAGAGCGGCTGGGCCCGTGAGCCATGGCCGCTGAGCCTGCGCGTCCGGAGCCTGTGCTCCGCAACGGGAGAGGCCACAACAGTGAGAGGCCCGCGTTCTGCATATATATATATATACATATACATATATATATATATACAATTTTCAAATGCTTCCATTAAGTAAAATTGAAGTTCCAGAAAGAAATGACCTCCACCCCCGAAGTGGCCGAGCCCCCGGGATGGCCTGGGATCCTGCGACAAGCGTTTGCTGTGGAAGCTCACGGCCCAGGTTCAAATCCAGCCCTGACCCTTCTCGGTTGGGTGGCAGCGTATTGAACCCAACCCCCGCCCCAGCCTCTGTTTGCCCACATGAAAAATCAGGATGGAGATGCCGGCTGCCCAGGGTGAGTGAGGTGGAGGACAGTGACCTCAGCACAGTGCCTGGCACCACGACTGCCACCAGGGGAGCAGACACGCCGGCTCTCTTCTGCAACGTGAGGGGCCCGCGCCCACGGGGGTGCCAAGAGGGTGCCAGGGATACTGAGGGCGAGCAGTTCGTGGTTCCCAAGCCGGGCACCTGCTAGAGCCCTTTGCACACACAGCCTTGTTTCCGTCTCCCAACAGCCCTGCGCAGAAGTGGCTCCTAACCCACATCACGGGCCAGGCAACCGAGGGAGTCAGACACTTTCTCAAGGTCACTCAGCTAAGAAGTGGCGGATTTAGGATTCGAACCCGGCAGCCTAACTCTGGGCCTGCAGGCCTAACCATGTAGATAGGTATTATAGGAGGGACCACCTCCTCTCTGCCTTGGGCGTCTGTTAATCAGGTAAAGCCCTCTGCCCCAAGGGGTGGCCTCCAGACCTGGGTCTGCAGGGGGAGAACAGAAGGCAGCAGAAAGCAAGGCGGGGAGCTGGTCAGCTGAGCTCCCCTCCAGTTCAGATTCAGAGGCCCCTGTGATGCAAGGTCCCCAGGGCTCGACTCTGTGATGACTGACCTTCTCTCTCCCTCTTTCTCTCCTCCCTGCTCACCCCCCTCCCAGCATCAGAACAATTCCAAGAGTTCAGCCAGTTCCAAGACCAGTTTTAACCATCACATAAATTCAAACCATGTCAGTTCAAACTCCACCGGAAGCAGCTAGCTGCAGCTCTGGCCTGAAGCCCACGGTGGGACCAGCCTAGACCCTTCTCCTTAGAAGCGGACTTGTGACCGGTGGAGCTTCTGCCCTGGCGGGCAGGCGGGGGAGCCCTCCAGGAGCCAGGGAAGGAGGCCGTCCAGCCCCGAGATGGGGAGCCTCCAGGTTCCTCAAAGAGATTTCCACTCAGGTCTGTGTTCGGAGGCGGCCCTCAAGCCAAGGTGGATTGGCTGTGTCTCTGTCGAACATTGCAATAGAAATCCAATTGGATACAACTTGCACGTGTTTTAACAGCGTCATAACTAGAACTGAATTTTGTCTTTATTATTTTTAAAGAAAAGTTTTGTAAATTTCTCTATTGTTTCAGTTTACATTTTGTATATTTGTATTTAAATGAAAGTCAGACTTTGAGGGTGTATATTTTCTGTGCAGCCACTGTTAAGCCATGTGTTTTAAGACATTTTAGAGGGGTGGCGGGCGGGGAAGGGTGTAAAAAAAAAAAAATGTGACTCAAGACTTCCAGAGCCTCAAATGAGAAAATGTTTTTATTAAATGTAGAAAATGATTCCCATTTCACCTTTAAAGGATTGATTGTATCCATCTCTATAACCTTTCCCTCCCTCGCATTGGTATCACCATTCTGTTGGCCTGTAACAATCTGAATTAAATGCTCAAAGACCGACTGGGACTTCACCCCCAGCCAGGATGTCTTCCGTTGGGGTCCATGGAGTTGCCTGGGCCCAACTCCATCAAGATGTGCACTTTTCCTTTGGGGGCACACGATGCCACTGTTGCTTTGGCCTTGGCCTCCTCTTCCTTCTGGAACGCGGCCGGTACGTGGAGCTGAGGGTCTTCAGCTCAAGGGTGTCTAGGCCTCTTTCTTTCTGAGTAGGTTCTGACTGCTAAAGCCAGTATGTTTTCAAGAGGCTTGCATTTGGGGATTGCTTTATTCTAGTTTTAAGAGACGCATAGCAACGATAAGGAGTAGTCATGGAACCCCAAGAGTCCCAAATGCTTACAGCCCATAGAAGCATCAGGGAATGGAGGTCTTGGGCTTGTAGCGGAGAAGGTGGCTCTCCCAGGATCTCTGGGCATGTCCCTTGAGTGTTTACGGGGTCATAGGGCCTTGAGAGCTTCCTGGGGCCCCGCAGATTCATTGGTTCAGGTGGCATGGATGCATGAGGTTGGCTCTCCAAGCAAATGGGAGAGGCCGGGCCACCCACAGAAACTCAAGAAAAACTCACTGTCCCTTCCGGGAGAGGTGAAGCAGAGGCGAGCTCTCATCGGGCATCTCAAAGCTCCAGGCACAAGTAGCCCCAGGAGAACTTGGTGGCTTTGCCAGACCAGGGTCTCTAAAGGCAGCCCCCAGGCCCTTTGAGCAGGGCTGTCCAGCCCCAGGGAGCGGCCAGCCTCCCCCCTGCTGCCTTCACAAGGTGACAGGGAGCAAATCTGCCTTTGCCTCCCCTCCGGGACGGGGTGAACAGTTGAATTCCCGGCTCCCCTGCTTGCCAGGTCACCCTCAGTCAGACCTGGTCTCAGCCACTGGGCAGCTGCCAGGGTTTCTCCCGGCGTGGGCCCTGCACTTCCTGCAGCAGCATCTCCTGTTAAAATACAGATTCTGGGCTCCACCCCAAACCTACGGAATGGGATTCCCTGGGAGTAGGGCCCAGGAATCTGTATCTTTAAAAAGCTCGCCAGGTCATTCTGATGCACCCTGGAGTGTGAGAACCACTGCCTTAGGCCATCGGTGGAGCTTTTGATGTGAGCCTCCCAAACTTATTTCTCTAGGTGACCAGGCAACTTTGGAGCCTGAGCTTCTAGGGAGGAGAGAGAAGCCAGCGTGTCAGCCTGTGTCCCAATTTCCATGCTCCTTCCCCAAACTTTGCCTTTGGGTCCTGAGGCTAGACGGGGGCCTGACCGTTGCAACTGACCATTTTGAGGTCATTTTACAAGGAAAGAGAAGAAAAGAAACAGTTGGGCCTCCCTTAGATCCCTTTAACGTGCAGTATTATTTTCTTCAAGACCAGCTCTCGTCTCCGAGGCTGCTTCCGTTACCCCTCTGGAGCTGAGTACAAGATCAATACAAACAGCCGTATTCAGTGTTTGCTGAGGAAGTGGAAAGCTCTTTGACCAGTATTTTAAGATCCTCAAGCTCTTACTGACCCTCCTCAATGAAAAAGACAGTCATCTTCCTGGGACAGTCAGTAGTCCACGCCACCACCCTCCTGTCCAGAAATTTCATTCATTTTGCCCGATTCACAGCAACTCAAACCTTTCCAAACGGGCTGGTGGGGAGCAACCAGTCTCTTTACACCTCAAAGCCAACACACTGTCCGTTTGCGGTAGAGAATCATCAAGAAGCAAGAAAGAAAACATACATCTGCTCAGTGTGTTTCTGCATCGTGAGAGCACAGAGGCTGAAGCACAGAACTTTGCGTGGCTCTCAGGATAACGGGAGTCTTCCTTCACCCTCGCCACCTGTCCCCTGAGCGCCCCAAAGTGTACAGGGTCAGAGTTACTGGCCTTTGCAACCCTCCTTTTCCTTTCGGTCCATTGCTTTGTACAGAGAAGGGGCGTCTTCATTTAGAACAGTGCCTGAAAGCCAGCCCCCTCCCCTCTGGGTCCCCAGTTGCCACAGGTCCTGTCCCTGGACCCCCCGCCCTGCCCTGCTGCCAACCTCTACTCCAGCTTGTTTTCTATGGCTGCATTTTTTAAAAGATTTTTTAACTTAAAAAAAAAAAAAAAACCTTCCCACCATCTACCTGTCCAGGAGGAGGCATATTTGGGCAGCCAGTGGATTCAAATCTTTTTACTGCATTTGAACTCTTCACGGAAGAGACTTTCTTCCTCCAAGCATGACGTTTTTCTCACCGGACCTTCTCTGACTTCGTGCCTTTGAGGTGAGACGCAGGGTCTTGCAGAAGCACCTCTGCTTCCCCTGTTCAGGAGCCAAGCCGCTGTCCCCAGTGAGACGGGGGTGGTCTCTGCCATGATCACCATGACCTGTGAGTGTTTCTCAAGCCCCCTGGGCGGCTCCCATGATTATAACCCACAAGATCACAAAGACCCAACCCCACCTTCACGGAGGATGGCACCACCTCCCACATCAGCTCATCCTCTGATCTTTCTAGGCCAGGAACATCATTCTTTAAACCACGAGGCTTCTTGCGAGGGCGGCTGACTTGCACAGTAGCTAAGGGTTGCCCTGTCTTGAGCCGCCCCAGGAGGGCTTGTTTCCCGAAATGCACTGCTCTTAACAAAGGGGAGCGCTCAGTCTTGGAGGCCATGCTGCACGGAAGCAAGCGGTGTGGCCTGGGGTATGCACGCTTCTCAGGCAGCCCACGGGGGCAAATGGCAGTGAGTTCTGGGGACACGTATGTGGACGTGGCCTTGGCATTGAAAGCACAAGTGAGATGCGGCTGCCCGCCCTTGAATCTAGCAATCCTTGGTGATGCTGAGGGCCTGGCCTCCAAGAGGCCAGGGGCCAAGGAGCCCAGCCCTCCGTGGAAGCTTCTCCCTATCCTACACCCCTGTCCTTTCCCCCAGACTTTTCCCACTAACTTTCTCATGGAAACTGCTGACCCAGACCTCAATACAGAGGGAGCACTGCAGCCTCCTTGAGCCTGGTAGCCCAGGCCTTGCCGAAGGGAACAGCGGCCTTGCGGACCACCAAGTCCCCCGAGATGAAGAGGAAACGCCAGTCGGGGTGACACCCAGCTCTCCTCTGGGGCTGCTGTGTGCTTGCGTATCCATGGGCAACCCCTCTGGTTGTGTCCTGTTCTCTAGCTCCACACTCTGAGGTAGGACCTCCTAACTTTTTAGCCTTTCTATGGAAAGAGTGTGAAATCTTTGTGCATTTCCAAGCGCAGAGCTGTGAGTCATGAACGGCAGAGAGCTCGCTTTCTGATCACAACAGACCACGATGGTGACACCTCGTCCCCCTAGGCACCTTCTGTACCTACTTTTAGGACCAACCAGCCCAGCTTTTGAAGCTCCAACGTGTAGGGGTCAGACCCTGCTCAGGTGCAGGTACCTCGTCTGGTCTAACTTTAAAGGCTTGTGCTGTGGACAGTGGCTAAAACCTTTGAAACACTAGCTCTCCTTAGGAGGGAAAGACACTCCCCAAAAGAAGAATCTAGATGTCTTTCCCTGGTCCATCACTAAGTCATTTTTGTACTAGATCAAAAGCAAATGTTCTCAATTAGAAGAGCTTAGTGGCTGTTAAAATAATTAGTGTTAAAATAATAATCCTTCTAGTATCCAAAGGTTTCTATTTTTTTTTTTTTCAGGGAAATTTTAACATTGATGAGTAAAAATAGTTCCATTCTGGAGTCATTCCTGAGGATAACGGCTTCTGTTCTCCTGCTGCTCTTGAATCTTTGTATGTTCCCTCGAATATGTCACAGTGCTGCTGTATCTAGATCGAACCACTGTTGTTGTTTTTTTAAGAGAAATAAATTCCTTAATGAAAATATGGCTGCACTTCTTCCCTTCTGCTGAGCTGTTCTATTTCTTCTGCCAATGCCAGCTGCCCCCAAGATGCCAGGACGTGCTGCTTCAGTCTTTGAGTTAATCTCTCCTCAGGTGGACGGTTCAGCCCCACCCAGTGCTGGCCCCCATGCTGACCACCCAGCCTGCCCTGGCCCAGCTCCAGGGGGCAGGGTCTAAGGAGACCACCTGAGCCCTTTCCAGCTTGATTGGCTTCTGATCGCAGACCCAGCAGATGGCTCCAGAAGTGTCCCTGCCACAAGGTACCATGCAGGAGTGGGGTGAGAGGGCCTGAGTGGGTGCTGGCACCCAGATCAGATGGGGCACCTCCACCTGGCAGGTTTTACCTGACAGAGGCCGTAACTCGGATGTGGGCTCCACAGAGAGGGCCTCTTCTGGCTGTCCAGCCTTCACGGAGCCACATGTTAGAACTGCTCACCCGCACAGCAGGATGGCCTCAGGACCTGGAGTCCCAGTCTAGGACCCGAGACCCTACCAGTCCCCCTTCACCTGCTTGGCTTAGTGGGACAATGAATAGGGCTTTGGGCTCAAACAACCCCTTTCTGACAGTCTGTATGAGTTTGAGCGGCCACTTAACCCTGAGCCTCAGTGGCTTCGTGTGTACAATGGGGTAACACCTGCTGGCGTGCGGGTTCTCCTGGGAGATTCAGGGGGACACGTGTGATGCCCAGCACAGAGGCCTTTGCCATGGAGGACAGTGTCGCCCTGGCTGTCTTTGGACCCCTTTTGAGCCTTGACCTCAGGACAGGGCAGGGGTCCTAGACCCACACACATCGGCCCCTGGGCCCAGCCCGGGAGCTGGCGGCAGTCCTAGCCCCTGGCAAGGGAGGCCCTGAGCTGGGAGTCGAGGCTGGAGCCGCCCACCTCACAGGGAAGGTAGGAACTGGAATCGTGTCGCCCCGTGGCTCCCGGAGCAGGTGTCTTTCCTCACGATGTTGGAGGACTGAGGAGGAGCCTGCTCACTGAGGGGCTCGAGGGAGGGGGGCTGGTGAGCAATGGGGATGGCGTGGGGACCTGCTTGGCTGAAGGCCTGAGGGGGACTTCTCCTGGAGAAAAAGGAGGGGTGGGAGGAGTGCTCTGAGCCTCTGGACAGGGGTCCCATCACAGGTGCTGCTATCTCGGTGGCCCCAGCGCTTTCTCTGGGACCTTCTCCCACTGTCCCAGGACCCTCCCCCACCTGAGCCGGCCCCCCAGGCAGACAGAGCCTCCGTCCTCCTGGGACAGAGGGGCCAAGGGAGAAACTCCAGCCCCGCACACCGGCCACCCGCCCCTGATACTTCTGGGCCCCTTCCCAGACAGAAGGGGCGGGCCAGGGGCAGACGGCCCCTCCCTGACCCCCTCTCACTACAGACAGCCGTGGACATGGTAAGTGGGGGCTGAAATGGCCTCCAACTGATTTATTTTCAGCGAGGCTCAGCGTGGGCACCCCCAGGACACCAAAGAGCCTCAGGATGCTATCCCTCTGGGAGGGGGCCTATCGGGGTGGCGGGATCTACCTGCCACCCCTGGAGACTATGAAGAGGAAGGAGACAAGGGACCTTCGGGGCCGGACACTCAAGCTGTAGCAGGTCAGGGCTCCTGGCACCACTTTGGCCAGCTGTCCCTCAAGCCAAGCACTGCCAGGCCGGGTTGGCTGTGGCGGGGGACAGGGCGGGCAGAACCATAGGAAGGAGGCCGTTCACTTGGCTCGAGGGCTCCCCCCCTCAGCCATAAATCAGATAAAGGCCCTGCCTCTCCAGCTTGTATTCCAGGGGCATCAGTCCCCCCCAACACAGATAAACCAGGGGGTATGGAGACTCAGGCCAGTGCCTCTCACACTTAAGGAGCATAGCCTCACCTGGAGCTTTGTAAACTACAGATTCTGATTCACTAGGCCTGGGTCAGGGTCTGCATTCCTAACAAGCTCCCTGGAACGGCTGCTGGCCCACGGGCTATCTTTGAGGAGAGAACCTCAAACTGGGAAGTCAGGCCAAGGTCTCTGGCCAAGCCAGGGCCTACATTCCCACTGCTGTCCCCTTCAGGCCCTGCATTCAGAGGTATAGATGTCTTAGGAGTACTCGGGTATGTCTGCCCTGCCCTCAGAGGGGCTCAAGCTAGTGGTTCTCAATGTCTGGTCCCCGGACCAGCAGCAGGAGCCACCCTGGGAGCTCGTGCAAATCCTCACCCTGACCCCAGGCCCACTGAATCAGAAACTCTGGGTGGGACCTGGTAATAGGCCCTCCAGGTGATTCGAGGGCACACTCAAGTTTGCGGGACACTGATTTACAAAGTGCTTTCATCTCCTTAAAATCTTGTTGAAGCCCACGGTCTCCCTGTGGACAGCTTGTTAAGCTGAGACGGTGGAGGGTTCACGTGGGTGAGGTTCATACCTATAAATGGGAGAAGGCGAGTGTGGTTGGCTGCCCTCGTTCCTCAAAAATGAAAGCGAGGATGTAACATGTGGTCGTGTTGCCTTATCTTTTTAAAAATGAAAGGATAAGCCAAACACTAAAAAAGAAAAAATTACCTAGAGGGAATTACCAAAATTACCAACAGGGAAGTGGGGTGGGGGAACAGATATAAAAGGCAGACTTCTCCGAATGTGCCTGTCTTGTAGATTTGACTTTGAAAGCTACGGGTCAAACATAAAATAAATCTGAACTTAGGGGAGATTTTTATTCAAAAGGATTCTTGCAAAGGAGGAAAGAAGGGGTTATTGCCAACAGGGGGATGGAGAATATCGCAGAAGAGAGGCCGCTTTGACCCTAAGATCTGCAAGGACTCAGGGGTTTTCATTCTGGAGGAGAGTAAACAAGCCGCCTCTCATCCCACTTCCCCACCCTCGTTCTTTCCAGAAGAGAACACTTTAGAGGCCAGCGTATTGTCCAAGGGGCTGTGTGCTGGCTCAGGCTGAGGGTGGGACAGAGTTCAGGGTCTGGAGGAAAGAGACAAACGTAACCAAAGCTGGGTTGACAAACATTTTGTTCCGACGGGCCAGTGAGGACTGACAGTTCAGCTATTCATTTAGGAGGCAAAGCGTGGGAATTTGGAGGGTCTGTATCTGGCCTTGTCCTAGGCAAACGAGGGGGACATCCATGGGTCTTATCCAAGTCATATGGAAAGGGAGGTTCTTTGCAGTGAGCTGTTTTTTTTTTTTTTCCGGAACTCAAAAGGGTGAGGGGTTATTTCTTTAAAGTCACTGTTTTGCAAGAGCCCAGGGGCTCAGGTAAAATTCAACACTGTCACCTGTAAACGCTTCAGATGATTATAAAACGAAACTAATATCTTTAAAAGCATTCCCTAAAAATCAAAAGACAAAACAAACCTATCTGGGTACGCAGCTGGTGGCGTAATCACACAGAGAACGCTCCTAAGTGACTTTGAAACCGAACAGGACCCCGTGGGGCCCTCCCAGCTACAAAAGCCCCTCCATGTCCCCTGTTTGCAGAAAAGGGCTTTAGTCTCCTAGGCCTTCCCCCAGTTCCAGACAGCAGCTCAGGCAGTTAATAGGACGGAGTCACAGGACTTTGGGTTCCTCTGAAGGGATGTAGATAACAATCTAGAACATATTTGAGTTTTTCTGCAGAAACTAAGACACCCACCCAAGGGGAGGATGGTGACTACACGCTGACCACAAGCACGCAGACCCCAGACTGGTAGGAACCAGAAGATTGAGATTCTGGGGACATCACCCTGTTACCACCAACCAATCAGAAGAACGTCACACGCCCTGCAGCCACCACCCCAAATTTTACCTTTAAAAAGTCTTCCCTGGGATTCCCTGGTGGCGCAGTGGTTGAGAGTCCGCCTGCCGATGCAGGGGACGCGGGTTTGTGCCCCGGTCCGGGAGGATCCCACATGCCGCGGAGCAGCTGGGCCCGTGAGCCATGGCCGCTGAGCCTGCGCGTCCGAAGCCTGTGCTCCGCAATGGGAGGGGCCACAGCAGTGAGAGGCCCGCGTACGGCTAAAATAAATAAATAAATAAATAAAAAGTCTTCCCTAAAAACCACCGGGAATTTGGGTTTTTTGAGCACCAGCCGCCTGTTCTCTTTGCTTGGCCCCGAAGTAAACCTTTCTGTTCCAGACTCTGACATTTTGGTTGTTTGGCCTCACTGTGCGTCAGGCACACAAACTTGGGTTTGACCACAGCAGGGAGTCCTGTGGGACCCAGACTGTGGCCTCCAAATACCGTTTCCCACTAAAAGGACCCAGGGCTCCTGGTGAAATGGCCGACTCCAAGGCTGGGGGAGAAAATGCCCAGGAGAAACCTGGAGTATCTTGTTGTCCCAGAAAACAAGGAATTTATCAAAGACTGCTAGGGTTGTGTCCAAAGTACTCAGGAGCAACTTGAAGGAGTTCCCAGTGGCCAAATAGGGGACAACTGGAATATTAGTAAGAACGATAGATTAAAACAATCAAACATGTTGAAATCCAGGAGTTTATAATAATATTCAATAATTTTTTTTTTTAAAGAAAAACGTCATCAGTGTTTTTTTTTTTTTAGCTGCACGGCTTGTGGGATGTTAGTTCCCCAACCAGGGATTGAACCCACGGCCTCAGCAGTGAAAGTGTGGAGTCCTAACCACTGGACCACCAGGGAATTCCCCATCAGTCACCTTTGGAGGATTCTAGAGAACTAATACACTTTTTGGAAAACTAATAAATAATGGAAAAGAATCAAGTCCCATTTATCGTCCAATAGAGTTTATGCCAGGAATGCATTGATATAGACTTTATGTCTCACATTATCCCTCTCAGCCACTTAGAAAGGGTTGAATACTCTTATGATCCCCATTTACAAATTAGGAAACCGAGGCCTTGAGAGAGTAATTTAACCAAGCTCTCCCAGCTACATAAATAGAGGTGCTGGGACCTGAACCAGGCCATTGGGCTCCAGAACTTATATGCTTGGCCACTGGGTCATACAACTGCTATAATGAAGACACTCTTTGCTTTGCCCAGCCAAAGGCAAAGACTTCAGAGAGACAAAAGCTCAGACAGGAAATGCCAGGGCCTGAGGCTCATTGAATCTTCGATGTCTTGTCCATGTTACTTTACAGAAGAACCTCACACCACTTCAAGCATGATAATGGGCCTGGCATCCAGGAGACATTTTTTTTAAAATTATTTTCCTTGCTTTCCCATCTCCCCCCCATAAAACAATAACAATGAAAACTACCAACTGCATGAGGCCGAGCAGAAAACCCTGTTTGGGGGTTGGGCTGATGGCCGGGTATCAGAACAGAGCTGTTCCCAGCATCAGTGCCCAAGTTTCTGCTAACTTGAAAGAACATTTGTCGTTGGCTTGGGCAGAAACCTCATCTGAATAAACCCTCTTGTGCAGATTTTGATGGTGATATTTTGAAGACGTGTCTACACTGGGAGTGTGAATTCCAGAGTAGGGTCCTGCATAAGCTAGCTAAGCACTGCACTTCCACGCATGTGTTATTTCACTGTTTATACCAAAGCATCTCAATGTAAATTACACACAAGATAACATTTGAGTGAGGCAAAAACCCCGGACCCCCAGTATTATGGAGCTCATCAAAGCCTGAGAAAAGCTGAACTTGACTTTGGCACAAACTCCGAAGTAAGGATTTTCAAAGCAAATAGGTTTTTCAGGCAATGGGAAAAACTACACTTAGCAAGCCTGTGAAGACTGCCTTATATTTAAACTGGGTTTCTTGTGGACCACATAGAATTGGGCCCTCCTTTTTTATCCAATCGGACAATCTCTGTCTTTTAACTGGCATGTTTGGACTACTCATGTTTAAAGTATTGTGTTGACCAAAAAGTTCATTGGGGTTTTTAACCAACTCAATAATTTCTATGAATATGGGTGGATTAAAACCTTCCATCTTGTTAGCTATTTTCTATTTGGTCCGTTTGTTCCTATTTCTTCCTCCTTTTCTGCCTTATGTGAGTTTAATTGAGCATTTTTTATGATTCCATATAACTCTTGAGTTATTATTTATACATCTTTTAAAAACATCTTAGGAGTTGCCATAGGGCTTACAATATACGTTTTAAAATAATCTGAGTCTACCTTCAAATAATATTATACTGCTCTATAAGTCATGTAAGGATCTTAAAACTTTTATTCCCATTACTCAGCCATAAAAAGAAATGAAATTGATTTATTTGTAGTGAGATGGATGGACCTAGAGTCTGTCATACAGAGTGAAGTCAGAAAGAAAAAAACAAATACAGTATGCTAATGCATATATATGGAAGCTAAAAAAAGAAAATGGTACTGATGGACCTAGTGGCAGGGCAGGAATAAAGACTTAGACATAGAGAATGGACTTGAGGACACGGTGGGGGGCTGGGCAGAGGGAGAAGCTGGGGCGAAGTGAGAGTAGCATCAACATATACACTAACAAATGTAAAAGAGATAGCTAGTGGGATTGTTGGCAATCTGTATATCTTCTTTGGAGAAATGTCTGTTTAGGTCTTCTGCCCATTTTTGGATTGGGTTGTTTGTTTTTTTGTTATTGAGCTGCATGAGCTGCTTGTAAATTTTGGAGATTAATCCTTTGTCAGTTGCTTCATTTGCAAATATTTTCTCCCATTCTGAGGGGTGTCTTTTGGTCTTGTTTATGGTTTCCTAATGCTCAACATCATTAATCATTAGAGAAATGCAAATCAAAACTACAATGAGATATCATCTCACACCAGTCAGAATGGCCATCATCAAAAAATCTAGAAACAATAAATGCTGGAGAGGGTGTGGAGAAAAGGGAACCCTCTTGCACTGTTGGTGGGAATGTAAATTGATACAGCCACTATGGAGAACAGTATGGAGGTTCCTTAAAAAACTAAAAATAGAATTACCATACGACCCAGCATTCCCACTACTGGGCATATACTCTGAGAAAACCATAATTCAAAAAGAGCCATGTACCAAAATGTTCATTGCAGCTCTATTTACAATAGCCAGGACATGGAAGCAACCTAAGTGTCCATCAACAGATGAATGGATAAAGAAGATGTGGCACATATACACAATGGAATATTACTCAGCCATAAAAAGAAACGAAATTGAGTTATATGTAGTGAGGTGGGTGGACCTAGAGTCTGTCATACAGAGTGAAGTAAGTCAGAAAGAGAAAAACAAATACCGTATGCTAACACATATATATGGAATCTAAGAAAAAAAAAGAAGTCATGAAGAACCTAGGGGTGAGACGGGAATAAAGACACAGACCTACTAGAGAATGGACTTGAGGATATGGGGAGGGGGAAGGGGAAGCTGTGACAAAGTGAGAGAGTGGCATGGACATATACACACTACCAAATGTGAAACAGATAGCTAGTGGGAAGCAGCCACATAGCACAGGGAGATCATGTCAGTGGTTTGTGACCACCTAGAGGGGTGGGATAGGGAGGGTGGGAGGGAGGGAGATGCAAGAGGGAAGAGATATGGGAACATATGTGTATGTATAACTGATTCACTTTGTTATAAAGCAGAAACTAACACACCATCATAAAGCAATTATACTCCAATAAAGATGTTAAAAAAAAAAAAAGATAGCTAGTGGGAAGCAGCCGCATAGCACAGGGAGAGCAGCTCGGTGCTTTGCCAAGACCTAGAGGGGTGGGAGGGAGGCTCAAGAGGGAGGGGATATAGGGATATATGTGTGCATATGGCTGATTCACTTTGTTGTACAACAGAAACTAACAGCATTGTGAAGCAATTATACTCCAATGAAGATGTATTCAAATAAAACCTTAAAAAACTTTTATTCCCAATTCCTTTCTCCCATCTTGTGCTGTTGTTGCCATATATTTTATTTTTACACATGCTGTAAGCATACAATGCATTGTTGCTATTTTTGCCTTAAAAATTCAGTTATCTTTCAGCGAAATTAAATAAGAAAAAAATACTTGTTTACCTTCACTTATTCCTTTCCCAATGTTCTTCATCTCTCTGTGCAGATCCAAGTTTCTAACCTATATCGTATTTTTTCTGCCTGAAGAACTGCTTTTGTCATTTCCTAAGTAAGTCTGCTGGCAATCAATTCCTTCATTTTTTGTTTGTCTATAAAAGGTCTTTATTTTTCTCTTCATTTTTTAAAAGACATTTTGCTGGGTTGAATTCAGGGTTGACAATTTTTTTCCTTCAGTACTTGAAAGGTGTAACCCCACTGTCTTCTTTCTGGAATGGTTTCTGATGTACTTTTTACCTTTGTTCCTATGCAGGTAATTTGTCATTTTTATTCGTCTGCCTTTAAGGTTTTCTTCTTTGTTTTTTAGCAGTTTGAATATGATATGCCTAGATGTAGTTTGGCTTTGCAATTTGTCCTGCTTCATGCTTTCTGAGCTTCCCAAATCTGTGATTTGCCTGTCATTAATTTTGGAAAATTCTCAGCCTTTATTCCTGTAAACATTTCTTCTGCCCCATTCTCTCTTCTTCTAGGATTCCAATTAGGCATATATTAGACTGTTTTGAATGCTCTGGTTTTTTTCTCTGTCTTTGTGTGGGTAATTTCTATTGACCAATCTTCAACTGCACTGATACTTTTCTCAGCTGTGTTGGACCTAGTGGCAAGGCATCCTTCACCTATTACCAAGTTTGATTTCTAGCATTTCCATTTGATTCATTATCATTTCTATCTCTCTGCTGAAATAACCTACCTGATCTCCCATTCTCCATTAAAGTTGTTCATATATTTATCAGTTATTTTAAATTCCCTGATAGTTCCAACATCTGTGTCATATCATCATATTGGATCATTGGTCTCTTCAGACTGCAATTCCTTTTGCCTTTTTGTATGCCTCAGTTTGAAAGCTGGATATATTGTATAGGATGGCAGATTCTGAGGAAACTGTTTTAATGCTTAGAGATGAATGTGCTATCCCTTCAGTGTGCCTTTAGCGTGTGGGCTGTGTTCATCCAGTCAGTAGTTGGGCTGGGGTGCGGAGTTTATTACCTTCAGTTGCCAAGGCTTCACATTCCTCTGGTGAAACATTGCATTTAGCGAGTGGGCCAATCCACCAGAGGGATTCTCTCAGGGTCTGCTCCTGGCTTGGATTTTGGATCTCTCTTTGTACTGCCCTCCAAGGAAAACCTGTCTCAGCCTTCTGAGCTGTATCCACTGGTTCTTTCTACTCCATGCTTGAGTCATATGGTGGTAGAATGAATCGGGGTGGAGAGTGAGGTTGCATTCTCTGATCTTCTCATCAACCTCCAGTCTTGGCAGGCCCTGGGGAGCCTGGATCTTGAGAGTAGGGCTCTCAGGTGGTCCACCCCCGCCTCCAACTTGAAAGCCAGGCGGGGCTCTATCCTGCATCTCCCCTGGGGCAATGGGGGTGGGTCAAGCTTTTTTTTCCTATTCCCTCCCCCAGCTGCAAAGGGTCTTTGAGTGTCTTACAGCTACAGTTTTTATGACCCTTTCCCTTACAGTTGAAGGTTTTCCTTTCTTAGGGAGACTGGAGAGCTGGGTCTCAAAGGAGTTTCCACAGTGGGAGCCATTCCCCTTCCCCCTGTGGCCCCTTGCAGAAGCTTTCTCAGGCTTCTCCCCATCTTCCCAGTGACTGTCTGGTGGGATCCTGTAGGAAAAGCCTGCAGGAAGGCATGAATCCCTCTGTGTTTGCAGCCCAAGTGGCTTCATACACTCAGCCCGTTGCAGGAAGTTAAAATTTTCTAGCTACCTTTTCCTACCAGCATATATATGGCCAGAGGCACCTGCCCCCCAGATAAGCAAATGCTTAGGTCCTGTCTCTCCCCAGATTTCAGGTTAGTTGCTTGCCCTGCAAGCTCAGTTCTCTGATGGGTTTAAGAAAAGTTGTCGTTTGTAGTTTGCCAAGCTCCTCTCCTGTTGCAGGTGGGAACTATACTCTGTCTGGCTCTCTACAGCTCTGCACTGAGGCCAGAGGCTGGAAAACACTTTGAAGGCTCTAATGTGTGTCAAATCCTGACCGTGAGTCACGCTCCCCTGCAGGAATGCAGGCTGGGTTCCTTTTCCCAGCCTCTGCAGGCAGGAGCGGTTCAAACAGTGACACCTGACCCCACTGAGACCTTGACCAAGGAAGAACAGAGGGCAGCTGGGGCACAGAGGTGGCTCTGAAGTGCCTCTGGGTGCTGGAAGATTCCTGGGCCAGGGAGGGGGTGCTGGGTGTGCCAGACGGAGGAGGAGCGGGGCCCCTTCCACCAGTGAGCCACAGGGCGAGAGACGGGAGAAGGGTCTTCCTGCCCCACGCCAGCCTCCTTCTAATTCATTCTCAGAAAGGCAGCCAGAGACAGCGTTAAACTTACTGTTCTAACAGGCTTTTCCCCTTATAACTGTGACCTGAGGAATAAGCAGTTCTTCCCCCACATCAAGGGTTTGCCCCAAAGTGGAGACTCATACATCCTTACGTAGTCTCCATATAGAAACGGGGTGGGAGGGAGGCGGGGACGCTGTGGTCAAATTAACCCAGCTGCGAGCAGAGAAAAAGCTCTCATTTCCAAATTCCTGCCAGAGTCTGTGTATCCAGCAGGGGCCCCCCAGTGTGAGGGCTGCTGTGGGCCTCCGTCCTGCTCTCTCCACCCGTGGCTCTCTGCCCATGGGCTGGCAGCTGGAGCAAGAAGCAGAGGCTGCTGGGCATCATTGTGTCCGCACCCGGTCAAGCGCAGAGGAGTCTGGGCAGTTGACGTTGTATCACAAAGGTCCTCTTCCTGGTGATGGATTCAGGTTGCCTGGCTCTGAGGATCAGTCTCTGGGAGACGGGGCGGCGGGTGAAGGGAGAGGGGCGGCGATGGTGTCCTGACAGATCACTAGGTGTATGATCAGGCCACTTAAGATGGCTGTTCCGTTGCTCTCTGTACATCCCCTGCTCGACCAGGCCCTGCTTCACTCACATGACTATCCAACTTCTCTTAATTATACGACCTGGTAACTGAGCCCACCTGATGTCAATTCCGCCATAAATGGTAGCCTCCTTCTCTCCGGAGTAGCAAAGACTGCTGTCGTGTTTGCTGCACACAATGGGGTCTCACTTCAGGACCCTTTGTGTAAGATTCCCCATCCGAGAAGCCACTGATGTCTCTGTCCCTGTCTCTGGGCTCTTCGGTCTTGAGGCTGGGCAACTGCTAGGCTTGCGGGCCAGCGGGGTGCAGCCCGATGTTAGTTAACGCACCTGAAGGCCGGAAGAAGCGTCTGGAAGAGGCATATTTGCCGAAGGGCTCGCATGGGTGACTCGGTGGGCACCATCTAGGGAGATCGAAAACCCACCGGGGCAGTCACACTAAAGTCCCCCCAGGCGGGAGAATGTTCTAAGAAACTCAGATCCTTCTGAAGGTGCCAGGTCTTGGATTGCCCTCGTGGGTGAAGGTGACTAGGTTGGAAAATAAGACCAATCTTCCATTATGGCTGAATGTTTGAAAAGTGCGGGGAAGGGAGGTGGATTGGCTCTAGGGCCGCTGCCAGGGAAGGGTCAACTTGAGACGACACTTGGGCCTGGGATATGTCCCTGGGGAACCCTCTGGGGAGAGCTTTGTGGCTCTTTGGGTGATGGGGACTTTTTTTGGCTGCGCCACAAGGCTTGTGGGATCTTAGTTCCCCGACCAGAGATTGAACCCAGGCCCTTGGCAGTGAGAGGTGGAGTCCTAACCACTGGACCACGAGGGAATTCCCTGATGGGGACATATTTTAGGTCAGTTAAAAGCTGTGTCCTCCCACCCTGTGATGTAATTCCCTCTGTGTCCCACCTTCAGAAAAGTCTGTTCCAGATGCAGGGCCTCGTGCTGGGGTGGAGAGGAGACTAAGGAACCTGGGGCCTTCCTCACAACGCCCCTCTGCTGAGGCTGCCTGATGGAAGTGGCAGCATTCAGCCGGTTCTGGAGATGAGGCAGGAGCTGGTGGCAGAGGGGCAGGGGCCCAGGACAAGGACCCGTGAGCCTGGGAGGGGCCCTTGGCACGAGGCAGCTGCCCAGTGGATGACCCCACCCCAGCCCTTTCTTTTTTTTTTTTAATTTATTATTTTTATTTTTGGCTCTGTTGGGTCTTCGTTTCTGTGCAAGGGCTTTCTCTAGTTGCGGCGAGCGGGGGCCACTCTTCATTGTGGTGCACGTGCCTCTCACTGATGTCGTGGCCTCTCTTGTTGCGGAGCACAAGCTCCAGACGCGCAGGCTCAGTAGTTGTGGCTCACAGGCCTAGTTTCTCCGCGGCATGTGGGATCTTCCCAGACCAGGGCTCGAACCCGTGTCCCCTGCATTAGCAGGCAGATTCTCAACCACTGCGCCACCAGGGAAGCCCCCCAGCCCTTTCTTTAACACACTGAAAGAAGTGATCCTTAAAGAGGGGCGGGAAGGGATGCAGACAGAACACGCATTCCAGAGAGAAAACTGATTACATGGTTCCCTGTGTCAGACCCTCTGTGGCTTCCCCATGCCCCGCCGCCTCTCCCCTCTCACTTCCAGGCCTTTGCACATGCTGCACCCCTTCCTGCACCACCCTCCACCCCTCTTTCTTATTTTTTTAATTTATTTTTAAAATTTTTATTATTTCTTTTGGCCGCACCATGTAGCATGCGGGATCTTAGTTCCCTGACCAGGGATCGAACCCACGCCCCCTGTGGTGGAAGCACAGAGTCCTAACCACTGGACAGCCAGGGAAGTCCTCTTTTTTGGGGGGGGGGGGAAGTCCTCTTTTTAAAATTATTATTATTAATAGACTTTCTCTTTTACTAGACTTTATTGTTTTAGAGCAGTTTTAAGTTTACAGAAAAATTGGGCAGAAGGTACAAAGAATTACCGTATGCAACTTCTGCCCCCCCCTCCCCCAGCTCTAGGACACAGTTTCCTCTGTTATCAACATCCTGCATCAGTGTGGTACGTTTGTTACAATGGCTGAACCATTATTGATACTTTATCATTAAAGTCCACAATTTACCCAGGGGCTCTCTCTCTCTGTGTTGTGCAGTTCTATGGGTTTTGACAAATACATACTGTCCTGCTTCCACCAGTAGAGTATTGAACAGAAGAGTTTCACTGCCCTGGAAGTCCCCTGTTCTCCACCTATTCATCCTCCTTTCCTCCCCCAGAACAAGTGACATCCCTTTTAAAATGACTATTAATACCCACTTTACTCTTTGACCTAGTTTACTTTCTTTCTGATTCCCTCATTGAGTTTACAAATCTTTGACATAGGTTGGGTCTATATTTGCATGAAGTGATTTATTTAACTTTCTGAAGACGATGCTTTGACAATGGAAGAACACAGGGAAAATGACAACAGGTTGTTTGTACTTTCCCTTTTATAAAGGGAGTAGGAGCCCAAGAAAGGCTGAATGCTGTTACTGTTCTCTCAGGTGACTGGTACAACTACCCAGCAAGGCAGGATCTCTTATCCCATTATAGAGATGAGCAAACCATGGTTTTAGTTGCTTAATCACTCACCCAAGGTCACACAGCTGGGAAGTGGTAGGGCTGGACTTGAACCCTGCACCGTCTGGCCACAGAGCCTGTTCTCTTTCAAGCATAACCAGAGTTGAGCATCTGTAATGTCACCTCCTATCTGTGAGCTGTTCTTCTTCCACAGCCTCGCCAGTCCTGACACTTACCTTGACACGGCTGGCCAGAGCAGGCTCTGCAGGCCTACCCACCCTTACTGCCTTCCTGGGCTCTTTGCCAGGATAACCATTGCTTCTGGTGGCTTCATTCGTACTGGGGACTGAAGAGCCTATGTGGCCACAAGAAAGACAGGAATCTTGTGGGACTCCAAAATCAGAATATAAGAGGGACTTCGGACGTCTGGACCAGGCTCCACGGTGGCCCCAGACCCCTGCCGTCACGCCAGCGGGGGCCTCCCCTGGTGGGTGGCACACTTCCTCCTCTCTAGGTAGTCAGCTTCTCTTCCTGTTCTCACCTGTCCACCTCAACCTGGACCTCAAACGGCTGCTCCTCAAACCCCCAGAGCCTCGGCTGACTCCTGGCTGGTGTCTCCTGTCCCCGTACAGCCTCTCTAGACCATGGGCTCTAGATCACCCTCCACTTCTGCTGCCCACTGCCCGGCTCTCCACGTGTCCTGCTTCAAATCCCGGAGAGAGCGCTCGATGGGGAATGAGAGGAGACAGCACGGAGTGGCTCTGTTTGGAAGAAATTTGTCCCCAAAGCCATCTCATAATTCTGGTAACCTGCCCCTTGACTGCCTGTTCTCGGTCAGTCCCTGCAGCCCCCCGGTGAGAAGAGGGGGCAGAGAAGGTGGGCTGCCATCACATGATGTCAAATATGTTTGACCAGGGGCATCCCCTCCCCCCAAGGCTGTGGGCAGGTTCCGACCCTGGCACCTGGATACCCCTTCTGCCCCCTCCCCACATTCCTGCCTGCTGTCTGGAAGCTGGGGGGATAGACACGTCACAGGCAAGACAAAGGACTGGAGTCCAATTGAGTCTCCTAATACGAAGCTTATCTTCATTATTTTACAATGATTTATCAATGCACTACAGGCCAATACAATACAGGCCACAGAGTACAAAACGTTAGCGGTTTTCAACTCACCTTGCCCTACCTGCCCGTCCCACCCTACAGCCCTGCAAGCCAGTTTTAGACTTCTGACCTCTAGAATAGATTTGTCTTGTTTTAAGCCACTAAGTTTGCGGTAAGTTGTTACAGCAGAAATAGGAAACTAATGCAATCAGTGAGATTCATATATTAATAGTGTCTTACACCCATTGTGCTTTACTATTTTTTTTAATTTATTTATTTATTTTTGGCTGCATTGGGTCTTCGTTGCTGCACGCGGGCTTTCTCTAGTTGCGGCGAGTGGGGGCTACTCTTCGTCCTGGTGCGTGGGCTTCTCACTGCAGTGGCTTCTCTTGTTGCAGAGCACGGGCTCTAGGCACGCGGGCTTCAGTAGTTGTGGCTCACGGGCTCAGTAGTTGTTGCTCACGGGCACTAGAGCACAGGCTCTGTAGTTGTGGCTCTCAGGCGCTAGAGCACAAGTTCAGTAAGCGCACGGGCTTCGTTGCTCCGCGGCATGTGGGAATCTTCCCGGACCAGGGCTCGAACCCATGTCCCCTGCATTGGCAGGCGGATTCTTAACCACTGCGCCACCAGGGAAGCCCCTGTGCTTTACTATGTACCAAGCATTTTACATCCTTGTCTCCCTAACTAGATTATAAATTCCTTAAGGATATGAACTGTCTTTTCTACTTCTCTTGCACCCCAGTACTGGGTGGATGAGGTGGATGGGGGTTCCACACCCTCGGATACCAAGGGCCGACTGTGGTGTCTAGTATCTAATGGCTCTAGGAACTCGGTAAAGGAGGAGGAAAGAAGGAAGGAAGGGAAAAAGTGATGCTTATTCCGCATACATCCTGTCCCAGGCACTATCCTAGGCATTTTACATGCTTCACCTCATTAAATCTTCACGCTCCTTAAAGAAAGGTGGTGGGGGGTGGGGATGGAAAGAAAAAGAGAATCTCTCTACTTCATAAGTTCAGCGTTTCATAAGTCCTCATGTTTCCCGTGTTTATTTCCCTTTGGGCTTCACGGGTTGTCAGGAAAGTTCCATTTGAAAACCTCTATCCTTTAAGCCAAGGGAAACACAGAAATGCGACCGCTTTGCCCACGCTTGGCCCGAGAGAAGAAAGAGCCAGGTCCAGAAGTGGGTCGAGAGTGAGGCTTTGAACCAAGAGAGTTGGGTGCAAGACCAGCTCTGCAACCCACTGGCTCCATGAACTTGGGCAGCTTACTTACGTTCTCCAAATCTAAATCTCTTCTGCTAAAAAACTCATGCAACATTCACTACACAAATGTGTAGTGAGCTCTTACTATGTGCCAGGCACTACCCCTGGTCCTAGAGAGATGAACAAATGAACACAAAAGGCACAAGTCCTGCTTTCACGGGGCGTACTTTCTAGAGGGGTACAGAAAATAAACAGGACACATAAATATGTAGTATGTTTGTCAACAATGCTAACGGGAAACAAATGTCCTTCATAGGTGAGTGGTTAAATAAAGGGCAGTACATCCAATATCATGGAATATTCTAAACAATAAAAAAAGGAAGGAACTATTGATACACACAAGGACTCTCATGGATCTCAAGGGCATTCTGCTGAGTGAAAAGAGCCCATCTCAAAAGGTCACATGCTGCATGATTGCATTTGTATGTCATTCTCAGGATGCCAACATTGTAGAGATGGGGAACAGATTAGAGGTTGCCCAGGGTTAGGGGCGGTGGGTGTTTTGGTTTGACTACAGAGAGCAGCATGAGAGAGATCTTTGTGGTAATGGAGTATTCTGTACCTTGGTTGCAGTGGTGGTTACACAAATCCACACATGTATTTAAAATGGCCTAAAACTACACACACATTGGACCAGTGTCAGTTTCCCGGCTTTGATGTTGTACCATAGTGACGTAAGATGCCACCATTGGGGGAAACTGGGTAAAGGGTGCATGGGACCTCTCTGTACTGTCTCTCCAACTTGCTGTGAACCTATCATTATTTCAAAATTAAAAGTGTTTTTTAAAATAAGTAAGAAAATATAAACTACAGTAGGGAGGAAGGGTAGGCACTATGTGGGCAGCGGGTGTTGAAAGTTTGGATAGAGCATGACAACCTCAGAGGGTAGAAGGGTGGTTTAAATGCAATGTGACACGAACCTAGAAATACTGCAGATACTCAGTAAATGCCAGCTTATTATTGTTTTCATTAGAGAGCTTAGGGTTCTGTTTAAATAACTCCTTTTTTATTTGATAATATTGCTGTGGTTATTTTCTTCTAGGTCCATAACTTTTGAAGATGCACACTGAAGTATTTACAGATGACATGGTATGAGGTCTGGGATTTCAAGATAAAACACAAGGCAGAGAAGCGGAGGGATGTGGATGGTCAGGATTGGCGAGGGTTTCGGCTGTGATGGTGGCAGGGGTCCCTTGAATTCCGTCTCTAGAACACAGCAACCTCTCATCCCAGAGGGACCCGAAGCACAGCAGGAGCCAGTTCTCCTGCGGGTCCCTGAGGTCAAGACCACGCCCACATCATTGGCTTTTGGTGTTGCAGAGAAGAGGATGTGCCCTGCCAACCCGGTAGACCCACATCTTTGGCTGGGGGTCTGTAGGAGTCCATCTGAAAGGGCTTCTCTTTCTGCTTTTGGAGTTGAGACCATCTCCTGGTTTGCTGTTTAGAGCTGGTTTTAGGGTTCGTCCCTGTGTTGTTTCTTTTTTTTTTTTTTAATTTATTTTATTTTTGGCTGTGTTGGGTCTTCATTGCTGCACGCGGGCTTTCTCTAGTTGCGGCGAGCGGGGGCTACTCTTCGCTGCGGTGCGCGGGCTTCTCATTGCGGTGGCTTCTCTTGTTGCGGAGCATGGGCTCTAGGTGCGCAGGCTCCAGTAGCTGTGGCGCACGGGCTCTGTAGTTGTGGCTCACGGGCCTAGTTGCTCCACGGCATGTGGGATCTTCCAGGACCAGGGCTCGAACCCGTGTCCCCTGCATTAGCAGGCAGATCTTCAACCACTGCGCCACCAGGGAAGCCCGGCCTTGTCACTTTTTATCTGCTCAGTATTCTGTACGTGTGGCCATATCGATTTTTTCTTCTATAAATGATCACTCAGGTGGGTTCCAGAGATTTCTCACCCTTAGCACTGCCAGTGCCGATGCCCACACTCAGCCAACACTCCTGACTGCCTCATTGTCAAGCAACATGGCCACGACTCCTCTCTGGGCTAAGATTCCTTGCAGTCCTAACCACAGCCTCTGATCCTTCAGTTGGGGAAGGGCTGGAGCAGGTGTTCTCAATACCTCCTGCCATGGGTCAAAGGCCCTGCAGGAGGGTAGGAGGGCCGGTGAAGGGTCACCTGGTCCATTTGCATCCTCCAGGCCCAGGCGAGTACAGACCTCCCAGAGGAGACCCACCCACCTGGCACACTCCTCCCTTAAAAGAAGAATCACATGGGAATACGCTGGGGTCCAGTGTTCAGGACTCTGCGCTTTCACTGCCAAGGGCCCGGGTTCAGTCCCTGGTTGGGGAACTAAGATCACACAAGCTGTGTGGTGTGGCCAAAAAAAAAGAAGAAGAAGAAACACGTGGCACGTGCAGGTGGTCCTCACACCCCATCACTGTTTCCTGCCCTTCCCACTTGGGTACCAGCTTCTAACCCCGTTATCTATCTTGTCCCCTCAGGCCAACTTTCCTTCCTCACGTTCTCCCTGCGGAGGGTGGAGCAGATGGTGACCTTGTTCTCCAGGGTCAGTGCTGCCTCTCCTGGGAGGTGGCCTCAGATGACCCAGGGACTCTGCATTGAGGAGGGGGCCCTGGTAGGCAGCAAGCCTGGGACCTGTGACAGGAGCCGCTTGGACACGAAGCCAAGGCAGGACGATGGGGCCATGAGCAGATTGGAAAGTCACTTCAAACCCAAAGTGCCCTCAGTGCCCCAACCAAGTCAAAGGAAACACTGACTGAACCACGACCAAGCTCCAGTTGTTTTCTTTCTATTCCTACAAAGCTTAAGAGAAGCAGGAAGGGGGAGAGGAAAGACTGCATCCTTCTCAGTGTGGTGCTAATGAACATGCACCTTGGGAGCAGAGAGATCTGTGTTTGAATCTTAGCCCTGCAACACACCAGCGACACGACCCAGAGCTACCCACTTCAGGCCTCAGTTTCAATAGCTGTAAAATGGGGATAAGGATACTAACCTTATCAGTTGCTGTGACAAGCCATGTAGAGCAATTTTTACTCTGCCTAGCACCTAGTAAAAACTCAATACATGTTAGCAATGTTGCTGTTTGTCTTGGGGCAGGTTCTCTAGAAGCAGAGGCTGAGACCAAGGTTCCTGTGCAAATGCAGGTATGGGCATACCTTGGAGATACTGTAGGTTCCGTTCCAGACCACCGCAATAAAGCGAGTCACGTGAATTTTTTGGCTTCCCAGTGCATATAAAATTTATGTGCACACTACACTATAATTTGTTAAATGTGTAGTAGCATTATATCTTAAAAAAATAAACCAATGTGCATACCTTAATTTAAAAATAGTGCTGTTGGAAAAGTGGTGCCGATAGACTTGCTCAACGTAGGGTTGCTACAAACTTTAATCTGTAAAAAGAAAATGCAGTATCTGCAAAGTGCAATAAAGCAAAGAGAAACAAAACGAGGTATGCCTGTACTGAGGGAGTAAAGGAAGGAGGACAGGCAGCTGGGCAAAGATACCGCTTCGGGGGACGTCCTGCCTCAACCTGACCCCACGAGGAAATCTGGAGTTTCATTATGCACAGAGGTGTCCTGGGGCTGGACTGTGACAGCCTTGCAGCCATCAGCCATTGGCCATGGATATGAGGGGAAGGAGAGCTGCAAACCTGCCAGGTATCTCTGGATGAGACTGCCGAGGCAATTCTCCAAAGAAGCATGTAACTGTGAGTCCTTAGCAGCCAAGCTCTGCAGCACTTGGAGTGTGGGCACACCCACCTGGTGAAGGACACCTGTGCAGGGCACCAGCAGCATATGCTAGGTTGTTGTTATCATCAGTAGAAGTAGCTTCCCTGAGCACTGTGTTGAGGAAGATTGTGAGGCTGAATGGTGGCTCAGTGGAAAAGGATGACTTGATCGGGACTACCCTGGTGGTCCAGTGGTTGGTTAAGACTCCATACTCCTGATGCAGGGGGCCCAGGTTCCATCCCTGGTCAGGGAACTAGATCCTGCATGCCGCAACTAAAAGATCCCGTGTGCTGCAGCTAAGATCCGGCGCAGCCAAATAAATAAATATTTTTTTAAGTGACTCAATCAATTAGTCTGCAATGGGTGTGGGAGGGGAAATGATGGCAGTGAATTTGCTCATAAACTTGAGGACCTTTCCAGCTCTACCTCTCCAGAATAAATGCTGACCAACTACTCATTCATTCACCGTATATTGATAGAGGAACTACTGAATGTGAAGTACTGCACCTTTGCAGGGCCTTCAAGGAGCTTACTGTCCAGGAAAGAAGAGAAGACGCGTGCACACAGAAAAGGTACCAGCTCACACACGAATGAGCACAAGCTAATAGTGGCTGAACCCACACCCTCACTGCCAGCCATTCGATAGGGCCTGACAGGAAGGGCTGTGTTTTCCAGCAATGCAGAGCCATTCTCAAAACCTAACCTAAACAATTCAGTCCCTGGGTTTTGCTCATTTCCTCTTAACATGTGTCCAACTCTTTGGGCCTCTTCCATTGTTCTCCAGGTGCCATACAACATGTTTATTAAGGCCTCGGGCTTTGGATCCAGAGAGAGCTGGGATTGAATCCTGGCTCTGCCACTTACTAGCTGTGTGACCTTGGGCAAGTTACTTAATCTCTCTGAGTCTACACTTATCTAACAGCAGCAGCTGCCCCATACGGCCAATGCGACATTTGCTGAGGTGGCATCTGTGTGCCAAGGAAGACATATGTCCCAAGTGAAAGAAGTGTTTCTGCAGAAGTGGGGGCCTCCCGGCTCACTGTGGAAAGTAGCACAGTAAGAGAGGCTGGTGGGATGGCCCCCGAGAGGATGGGGGAGGGGTGGCTGCCTCGGCTACCTTCTCTTCCAGCTCTCTCTGCCTCTTTCCCTCTGCTGAGTCTCAAGGGCCTACCCCTGCCTCAATGACCTAAGAGCCTAACCCCCCGCAGGCTATGACCTTGGCCCAGTCGGGTGAGTCTCGGAGCCTCTGTGTCCTCAGTGCTGCCTGGGCTGCAGCACGAGCCCGGGAGCCGCATCCCAGCTGAGGTTGCCGACACAGCCCCCGAGCCCCGAGAGACCCTCAGTGCCACGCCAGACTTGGAGGGGGCTCAGAGAGCCTGGCAGGGCCCGGAGGGGTGCACCCCATTCTCCCAGTGAGAGGAACTGGGGTGGCAGCTGGAGGGAGACCTCACCGCAGCCAGGTTTGCCTCCCTCTGGGAAGTGCCAGGAAACGGGCATTTGTGGGGAGGAGGGTGTGCAGCTGGGCTGGAGGCGACCCAGGCATCCCCGAGCCCCTAAGCGTCCTTCACACCCCCGCAGAGGCCGCTGGGGAGGAGAAGGGGCCTCCAGCCCCCTGCGGACATTCCCAGTCAGGAGCTCCAGGGACCGCAGCGGCCTCGTCAGACAGGTGCTGGGAGGGTCTGAAGCATGCCTGCATCTCCCCCTCGCTCTCTTTCTCTCTTGCAGCCTCTCTTGCTCGCTTCGTCTCTGTGGGTGTCAGCCTCTGTCTCTGTCTCTGTGTCTCCGCCCCGAGTCCATTTCCTCTGTCTGGCTCTGCCTCTCGTTCATCTCAGCCTGTCTCTGGCACCCTGACCTCCCTCTCTCCTGCCCCACTTCCCTTTAGCCTCCTCTCACCTCCCAGGTTTTTCTCTCTCTCAAAAGAACCCCAGCCCCGTGAGGTTTCGGGAAGGTGGGGTTTGGTGACTCAGAGGCCAGGGTCGCAGAAGCCCGGCAGTGGCGCACTCGTCAGCTTCCCCGGGAGGCCACGGCCCCAGGAGCTGCGGCTGTGGCCACCCACCCCTTCATTTGGTCTATTGAACCGTCCCCCATGGAGTGGCAAACAAGCAGTCCATCCTCTCCCCCAGGGTCCCTTCCTTCCAGGGAACTTTGTCATCCAAGAGCATCTTGTCTCCAGAACAGGGAGGGGATGGAGCAGCATGGTCCCAGCCATCAGGGCCTGGGGCGGCTAACCGGGCTTTCTGGGTTTTTCCCACAGCTCATCCGGCCCAGCTCGGTTTGGAATCGGCCGTGTTTGGCACATACGGGGTTGGAATGGCGTCACGTGTCCTGAGATGCCAGAGCCGTGAGGATGGGGCGTTAGGTGTTAGGAGACCCTCCTCATCTGTAGAAACATGTCTGAGACCCTGGCCGTCGCTGAAACTGGGAGCAAAGGGTGGTCCCCAGTGGGAGGTCTCGCCCAGCCTTGGCCCTGGATTCAGTTGGCAGGGTTGGGTCCTATTTGTTCTCTCTGCACCACCTGGTGGCATCCAGTGCCACCTGGCACAACGGACGCTACCCCTGGCACCTCTCAGCCGCTGGCCAAGACCTTCCAAGTTCACCCCTTTGTAATTTCCAGGTGTCCAGCTGTCTGGGTCCCATTTTAACTGGAAGTAGGCTGGCACAGAGCTAAGCGAGCACTCCCTGCCAACTTCCTCACTGCCTAGCTTTTGATTCTAAAGCCATCTTTATGCCAATCCCACAAAAGGAAGCCCAGACCAGCAACAACAAGAAAGGAAAGAACAACAGTAAAAATGTGATGGACTCAGTGGATGTTTACAGCAGGTCTTGCGGGTCCAGAGAGGTCCTTTTGTGCAGTCTGGGCTCAGCCCGTGACCAGGATGGAGCATCTGGGCCGAGTTACTGGCCCAGCTACAAAGGCGTCCCCTTCACAGTGGCTCAGGACTCGCCAAATATTCCAGAAACAACAAGAGGGTTTGAGGTTGAAAAGTGCAGTTCAGGGATTTTGTTCATGTTCTTGTAAATGATACACAAGTATTCATCCGAGTGAATGGGAAAAGCTTAAGCAATTTAAACACAATGCAGCAAACAAGGGCAAGGCAATGATGACAGTCTTGGACTCAGTCCTTGGACTCAGTCCCTTGTGGGGCCCCGGCCATGGGCAGTTTTCGGAAAAGGCCTGGTCCTCTCTGTGGCTGGTCTTGAAGTTGGATGCTGGGACATTTCTAGAGGACTGGGAGGGGGTTAGTGACATCACACTTCTTTGTACCATAGTTTGTGCAAATTCTGAAAGGAGTGAAGGAATGAAAGGAAGAAGGAACAAATTTTTTAAATAATCTTTTTATTCTCTAAAGAAGTATGGATTTGAGCTCTGTCTCTGTCCTCCTAAAGCTGCTTACTAGGTATTTCTCTGTTCATTTTCCCCCTATCCCTTCATGCACCCACCGCCCAGGTCTGAGGTCACCATTGGCGATTTTTTTCTGTTAGCCCATTGCCCAGTTGAGGATGTGTTTATGGTTTTTTTGAATGACCTCCCCCACCCCGGTCCTATGAATTAAAGAGAGATAGACAGACAGATGAGATAAATATAGAGAGATAGATTGATATTTATATGTATCTCTCTATATATATATCTGTATCCATTGATTGACCTATAGACAAAGGAAACGATCAGAGACCAGGAATTGAAGGCTCTGTCACTTAACTGCCCACAGATCCCTGCTGGCCTTCAGCGATATTAGGGACCACCCCTGCCTAGGAGCGCTCAGGGGTGTGCTAGAAAATATTTAACAACAGGCTCCTGGGGGAAGGGGAGGGGGGAAGCCCTGAGTGTAGCCTTTGCTGATGGGGTGTAAACATTCTCACCATGGCTGATGTCACACAACCAGCGTGATGTCACTGAGTGTGGAGTTGGGAAGAGATGCACCTAACTGGCTCTCACATAACTGGCTGTGTTTGCTGGATCAAGCACACCACACGGGAGATCATTATGGGGTGAATACAGATGGCCTCTGTCCACTGCAGCCACAGGGGTTTGAGGCCCTTTGCTCTCAGCCGGCTCTGACCCTTTCCCCTCAATTCCTGGTCCACCTTCGGCCCCTCCTCTTCCTCCAGCAAGTACAGACTAGAGGGTCAACCATCCCTATCAATCTGCCAACCGGACCACAGCCAGAACAACGGGGCTTTTTTTTTTTTAAGACAGAACTATAAACCAAACCACATAAATGTATTATTTTCCCCAGATATGTAAAAAGAAAGTGTATACTTGTTACTGAAAGCAGACAGTGAGGACTGGGTGGCAGCCGCTGAGGGAACAGACTCACTGAGGTGGCCCAGCCCCAGAAGGTCATGGCCTGTAACTTGTGGAGTTTGTGGTTGATGGGGTGGGGATGCCTCAGGAAAGGAGGATGTGTCAGAATGGGCGACAGCGGGCTAGCCCAGAGCCCTGGGAGGTCCCACAGGGAAAGGGAGGCCGTCACATGGATGCTGGGCCAGGCTGGGGAAAGGAGCCCCAAGCACAGTCTGAGAGTCTCTTAGTACAAGGAGGTCACCTCGGAAGCTCATTTAACATAGAGGTTCAACTCCACGCACTCAAGAGAGAGAGTGACCTTTTTAATAGTCGAGGCAATTCCACAAACCGTCCCACGCAGGAGCATACTCCCTGAGCGAGCCTAAGGGGGACACGTGGGTCTGATCGGCTTGTGTTACTGCCCTACTTGGGGAGATAATCTTGCCCCTGTGTGTAAGTCTGCTGTTTAAAGACGTGCATTTTTCACCCAGCCTGACCCCTCCGTAGAGGCGACCTCTGGGCTAGAACCTGTCCTCAGACCCAGGAGTCTGTCCCACCCACCCTGGAGGGAAACCAGACTGATCTGTCTTCAACATAATGCCTTTCTGCAGGGGTTTCCAAGGGAAATTTGGACAAAGCACGATTTTCACCTGATGGGAAGGAGCAGAGAGAAGGGGGCAATGAGGCTCACGAGCATGAGGGAGGGAGGGAGAGGATAGGAGGCTGTGGAGTAAAGTCAGTCCCAGCAGAGCCAAAGTCACCACTGTCTGACCTCGCCTTGACCCTTAGGGGGCTGAACAGCCCCCATCTCACCTTTACTGATACTTTCACCCCTCTCCACTTTATGGTGAAATGAGGAGCAGAAGGCTCCCCCTTAGAAAAATGGGGGACCCCTGAACCAGATGTGCACTCTTTCCCCAGCATATAAGATGCTTTGGGGTGGTGCTCAGACAGAAACAATATTGTCAACATTCTAGGAAATTGATTTCCTTCCCATTCATTTGTGAATCTTTCTGGCTATCTTACAGGGAAAGCTGTCACACCAAGTCCCATGGAGCAGGGGGCTTAAACAACAGAAATTCATTTTCTCACAGTTCTGGAGACTAGAAGGTCAAGAGCAAGATGTCTGCAGGGTTGGTTCCTTCCTGTCTCCTTGGCTTGCAGACAGTCGTCCCGTCTTCTCCCTGTGTCATCACATGGCCTCCCCTCTGTGCACTCCTACATCCTAATCTCCTCTTTTTAAAAAGACACCAGTCAGATTGGACTAGGGTCCCCCCAATGGCCTCATTTTAACTTAATCACCTCTTCGGATTTCAACACATGCATTTCAGGGGGACACAGTTCAGCCCATAACACCTCAGTTTAGTGCTGACATCACTCTCTCCCGACCTTCTCTCCTTTTTAGAAAAGAGAGAGAAGACCTCAGGCTTAGAGACTTGAAGGCAAAAGAACCTGAGTCAGAGCTAATCATGTCATGTTTCCATCAACTGTACATTGTCTTCTAGGACATTTGACACTGATTGGCCACTTATAGCAGTGATTTAATTTTTTAAAATAAGTACACTTGACAAGTGAGTGAACTCTTCAGTATTATGAGGTGCATTATGAAGGTGGTACACAGAGGACTAAGGTTTGGGGAAATGTGATCTAGCCTAAGAGGCTTTGCAAATGGGATTGGATTGATGCCCAATGGCTGGCTGTGTTAGAGCAAGAACTGGAACCCAGGGCCCTACCCCCAAGCCAGATCCTTCGCAGCAGCCCCAGTGCTATGCCAGTGGGCGTTTGGTGTCATGCTCAGGGGGAGTGGAGCTCTGTGGTTTGGTGTCTTAGTCTGTTTAGGCTGCTATAACAAAATACCATAGACTGGGTGGTTTGTAAACAACAAACACTGGGCTTCCCTGGTGGTGCAGTGGTTAAGAATCCGCCTGCCAATGCAGGGGACACGGGTTTGAGCCCTGATCCAGGAAGATCCCACATGCCGTGGAGCAACCAAGCCCGTGAGCCACAACTGCTGAGCCTGCATGCCGCGACTACTGAAGCCCATGTGCCTAGAGCCCGTGCTCCACAACAAAGAGAAGCCACCGCAATGAGAAGCCTGCGCACTGCAACAAAGAGCAGCCCCCGCTCAACGTAACTAGAGAAAGCCCACGCACAGCAACGAAGACCCAACACAGCCAAAAATAAATAAAATAAATAAATTAAAAAAAACAACAACAAACATTTATTTCTCACAGTTCTAGAAGCTGGAAATCCAAGATCAGTCTGCCAGCAGCCTTCTTCTGGGTTACAGATTACTGACTTCTCACTGTTACCACATGGCAGAAGGGGCTCAGGTTCTCTCTGGGTCCCTTGCATAAGGGCACTAATTATTGATGAGGGCCCCACCTTCATGACCTAATCACCTCTGGAAGACCCCACCTCCTAATACCATCCCCCTTGGGGATTAGGATTTCAACATATGGATTTGAGAGCCGGGAGAACACAAACATTCAGACCATAGCATTTAGAGAGAATGGTCTTACAGGTGAGCCCACCATGTCCAGGCTGCAACACACTGGACACGTTCCTTAAACACTCTGTGCCACTGTATCTTTATCCACAGGGCTGTGGTAGAATTTAAAATGCTAATATACATATGTGCTTAGCCTAGTACCTGATCTGCAGCGAGGCCTTGATTAATATTAGCTATTGATCATGACCATAAAAAGAATCATGGAACATCCTCTGAAACAACTGAACCCCAGGAGTGTGTGTGTTTATTTTTTAAAGAAAAAAAATCTAGAAACAAACATCCTGTGAGCACTTCCCATACATGTACTCAAGCACATGGAAGCACCCGCTCTGGGTAATGAATGGAACCAGTGAACGGTGAATGAGTAATCAGTTTCCATCTGGTGCTCCTGGGGCACATGTTAAAATGCAGATCCCTGGACCCAGAACAGGGACTCTAGGAGGAGGGTTTGGGAATCTGTTTTAACAAGTGCCCTGTGTCATTCTGATGTGCTCTATGTGTCAGAACCACTGACCTAGAGCCAAACTTGTCTGCCTATATGGCCTGTGG
>NW_021703781.1:70819029-70849706 GCF_005190385.1 Monodon monoceros
TTTTTTTTTTTTGCGGTGTGCAGGCCTCTCACTGTTGTGGCCTCTCCTGTTGCAGAGCACAGGCTCCGGACGCACAGGCTCAGCGGCCATGGCTCACGGGCCCAGCCGCTCCGTGGCACGTGGGATCTTCCCAGACCGGGGCACGAACCCGTGTCCCCTGCATCAGCAGGCGGACTCTCAACCACTGAGCCACCAGGGAAGCCCTGTTTCTTTTTTTAAGTGAAATCTTTTGTTTTGAGAGAACTGTAGATTCACACACAGTGGTAAATAATAGAGAGAGAGAAAGAGAGACCCCATGTACCCTTCATCCAACTTCCCCCAGCAGTGACGTCTTACAAAACTCTAGTACAGCACCACAACGAGGACGGTGACATGGATGCTGTCAACTTACAGGACACATCCATCGGCACAAGGATTCTTCATGCTTCCACTCCTGCCCCACCGGATCCTTGACCCCTGACAGCCACGAAATAGAAAGGGAGGCCACTGCAGAGGGCACACACGGCAAAGCCACCAGCTCAGCGGTAGGAAGGAGAACCCGTGGGCTGAGGGCATGGCAGCCTGAGCCACGGGGGCTCATTTTTTTAGGAAAACACTTCAGAGACAAATCTGTTTAAGGGGAAGCCTTAAACAAGGTGTGCGTGAAATTGAAATCTATAAAGACCCAAGGGTGAGGTGGAAAGGATGTGGGAATGGGCATCAGGGTCCCATGCTTTCTGCCGGCCTCTACTGGGGGGGACGGCGGGGGGAGACAGAGGCAGGGGGAGACAGGGGTGTGGGGGGGGGAGTGGAAGGGGGTGCTGGGTGGAAACCCAGGGGGAGGTCAGACCTCTACACCTCTGTGATAAAGTTTTGCACAGTGAGTAGCATCTTGGAACCTGTTTTTTCTACAGTTAAAGAAAAAAACCAGTCCAGTGAACTGGTTTCACCTCTGAAGAAACTCTGTGGTTTCTACAGCTTGAACTTGAGCAAAACTGGAACATCAGAAAATTCTTTCCTTCTGTGGCATCTCTTAAAATCTTCCAGTGAGATGCCTGATCTGTTCCCTCACCCCGTTTCCATAAAGAAAGCTGGGTGAATGAGGTTGTCTCAAAAAATATATTTTATTGTCCCTCCTTCTGCTCCCTCTGCCCCCTTCCACCGCCCTTGTCTCCTCTGGGACCCACAGAAGGAGGGTTCCTGCTGGAAGGGGTGACCTTCAAGCCAGTCTCTTCTGGAGATGAGCTGCCCAGCAGTTTGTTTGCTTTTCTTTTTCATCTAAACGCCAAATACCGCAGAACCAGCACCTGCGATTTTCCCAACATCCTTTGAACTTGCTGCAAGTTAAACCATAGAAGGTTTCATTTCTCAGCTGCAATGCATGTCGCCTTCCCCCACCCAGTTTGCTTCCAAGAAACACCCCATGCTCCTCCTTTCCTACCCCGCCTCCCAACAACAACAACAAAATGGAAATACGAACTTCAACAGCGCCCTTGCTTGACTCTATGTAAACGGCATAGCGAGAATAAAGGCCAGGCTCCCTCGCCCTTCTTCCTCTCACTTCTGAGCCGGGAACACCATAAATAGGGACCTCGCTGAGGGGCAGATAAGGCACATCCAGGCGGGAGAGATGTAATTAGCGGCATCGTTCCTTTGTCTGTGCAGAAGACAGCAGAGTGCCGCCACCCACATGATGCTTTGGCAAATGTACCGTCACTCATTTTCACAAACAATTCAATGGGTTTTTTAAAAGTGCCTACAACAGGCAAAGAAAGGCAGGGAAAAAAAACCCAGAATGACAACTCAGCCAGTGTTCCAAAGTTACTTGAGAGTTGCTTTGGGGACAGCGAAGCCAAACTGACTTGATGACTCCTCAAGCCAAAGTTCAGATGGTCAGAGAGCCTAGGGTTCACGGGACAGGCAGGGGGCAAAGCACCAGATTCACAGTCAGAAAAATTAAGCTTGAATACCCCCGTGTCCTTCATGCGGCTGTCACATGCCTCTGAGTCTTACTTTTCCCATCTGCTTAATGGGCATATTGATACCAGTGTTTTACCTCTAGACTTCTGGTGAGGCTCAAAGGAGATCACTTGGAAGAGTGAGTGCTTTGGGATCTATAGGATAGGTACTGTTGTTTAAGGAAGCCAGAATGGCAAATCACCCTTCAACACTGAGTATTAACTCTTCCACAGAGGCAACCCCTCTGGCCTCCCTTCATTAAGAACAAGGGTTAATAAAGTAACCCAGAACCTACGCGCTCCACTCTCAGAGCAGCTGCACAGTTGATGAGGCACCGTCCAATGTGTTTTCCTTTTATTTCCTCCAAACCCTGAAGGAGATCCAAATACCAAGTTCTGAGAACTTGTTAAAAATCCCTGTTTCTCTCCCACCCTCTCCCCGCACCCCCGGCAGTCGCCCTGGCACTCCTCCGTGCTCCTCTCTCCCCTATTCCCCACCTTTCTGTAGGATGGAGCTCAATGTAGCCTCTCTGTCCTAGAAAGAATCCTTCTTACGTGTGAGGTGGTGATCCAGCTGGCAGTGATGGGATTCTTGAGGGCAGCTGGTTACAGAGGAAGGGAGGAAGGCTCCGGGGTTAATATTTATTCTTTATACCAAGGCGATTGTTTCTTTTGATGGTGTCCTCAAAGCTCTCCCGGGCCCAGACTTAAGGGTTTGCGCAAATGTTGAAAACAAATTATGCCTTTGGGGATTTTTTTTTTCTCCTAGATCTCCCTTTTAAGCTCATTTCCTGCTTTCCCTCAGGGTGAAAATGAAGATTTGAGTTCCTGCCTTTCTTGAGAAGTATCTTCCAGAACATAAACCCACAGCCTCTCAGAGCTGAAAGAGGCTTCAGGGTTCAGCTAGTCCAATCGCAGGTGATGTCTGAAGGCCCTGTCCCACGCCCCACCAGGAGGGTGCCCAGCCTCTGCTCGATGCGTCCAGGGAGGGGGATTCTCCCCCTACTTGAGGCTCAGCGGATGGTGTCTCACTTCTCCCCAAGTAAGCCCTCCCTGAGGGGTACTCTGGCCTCTGTGTCCAGGCTCCACACCTTCCCACCCCACACACCCAGCTCCCAGGGGAGGTTGTAGGAAGGAAGTGACCCAGAAATACCCACATCTCCTGTACAGGAGATGCCCCAAATGTCTGAGGAGATGCAAGTTTTGAAGGAGAATGACTTAACCTTGATCAACCAGAATTCCAGTGGCTTCTTCTCAGATTCACAGTTGAAGTTGTTTCTGAGAAGGGAATTGGAAAAGCACTGAAGTCAGGAGCATGGGCCACAGCTGGGACTGCTGAGAGAGGCCAGCTCCCAACATTTCAATTGAGACGTTTCAATAATTCACCGAGGAAATATTGATATTCTCATGGAAAAAGGGCGCTCAACTCTCCCTGCCTACTGAGATTGAGGGAAATGGCCTCTTTGGTGTGGAATGGGAGGGGAGAGTCAATATCCCTGGAAAACTGCAATGACAGGGTTTAAATCCACCCTGATGTTAAGTCATGCCTTGGAGATACATTATTTATGTCCCTTTCCTCTCAGTGGCTGGAGAAACACAAGGGCAGGGCTGGCCTTGTTCATCTCTGGGTCCCATACTGCCTGGGGCTCAGGGACTGTCACATGAGATGTATTCAACCAGCACCTATTCAAGAGAACAGGTTTTCTAGAGAGGGGCATTCACAAGGCCACTGGATCACTCTCTTGGCTGGATTAAGGCCCAGGCCTCGTTCGTTGACACTTTATATTGTCTTTTTCCATTTTCTTCTCTGCGAGCGAGCTCTGAGTCAGAGGTGGCCTCCGAGGACTTGTCCTAACACAGTGTCTGGGTTACTTACACCACCAGGGATGCTCCCTTTTTTCTTTTTTTTTTTTTGGTACGTGGGCCTCTCACTGTCGTGGCCTCTCCGGTTGCGGAGCACAGGCTCCAGAGACGCAGGCTCAGCGGCCGTGGCTCATGGGCCCAGCGGGATCTTCCCGGACCGGGGCACGAACCCGTGTCCCCTGCATTGGCAGGCGGACTCTCAACCACTGCGCCACCAGGGAAGCCCATGGGATGCTCCCATTTTAAACAGGTACCTGAACCCCCCCGGGTCAGTTTCCCTGGGGCGGGGCTCAGGAGTGTTCATTGCAGTAAGGTTCCCAGATGTTTCTGACGCGTAGTGAGGTTAGGAAGCACTGCTCTAGGTAAGGAGGAGGTGTTCTCTGTTCATTTAGTTGAGACAAACCTGTGCTTGTTCACTTTGTCTTCTGACCGCTTGCAATCCTTGCAGCTGAAGTTAGCAGATGCTGGATTCATACTGTGGTTCCCAAACTGCCCACCGAGGCACCCAGAGGCCACCGCAAACTGACAGGAGTGCCAGAGGATATCTTACACTTTCAAGGGAAACACAGGGATAGCTGACACTGAATTAACTCAAGGTGGTTCATGGTTTCAACACTAGATCATGCTACATTCCTTCTGATGGAGCCATATCTTTCTAAAGCTGGGTTTTCGGTGGTTGCTGTGATAAAAAGGAAGTACTGCATGAAAATCGCTATGGGACAGGATCTAACGGTGGTGGCATCAATCTGATTCCAAGGTTTGAGAAGCTGGCTGAAGCCCGCAGGTGCACACATTCCATTAGTAAGTAATTTTGGTTATTTTTGAATGAAATAGAAATACTCTCTTTAAATTTTGATGTATGTGTGTGATTTTTTAAATCAATTATGAAGTTGTTAGGACACAAATACTTATTAAATTGTTTGGACCTGTTTAATAAATGGAACAGTTAGTTTGGGGTTTGTTTGCTTAACCTAAGAACCCTCTGAAAAGATTTATGAGACTCCAAGGGCATCGTGAACTGAGAAAATTCAGGGGCCTCTGGACTAAGGAGAAAGGTCAGCATACATAATGTTAATTTATTCTCAGAAGTAAAGGAAATACAAGCTAAATGACACCATGAAGAAACAATAAAACAAGTCAGGAATATGGAGCATTTTATACTATACTTAGCCTGGTTTCTTCGAAAAAGGCAACGCCATTAAACAAAAAATAAAAAAGATTGGGAGACTGGTCTAAATTACAAAGAGACATTACAATGCTAGCTCCTTGATTGGATCCTGGTTTGAAAAAAGGACACTTCAAAATGTCCTGTCATTTGAGAAGTTTTAATACGGAGTTGTTATTAGATGATATTGAGAATAATTGTTCAGTTTACTAAGTGTAATAAATGTTATTACTTTAGGTGAACCATTACATCTAATTTTCTTTAAAATAGTTTGGCAAAAAAATATGAACATATAGAGGAAACATGGCTAATAATTATTAATAATAATTAGTGGTAATTATTAACAATGATTAAATATAGACAATGGTTTTATTGTAATCGTATTTTTACTTTTCTGAATGTCTTGAAACTCTTCCTATAAGCAGCTTTTTTGTTTTTGTTTATTTATTTATTTATTTATTTTTGGCTGCGTTGGGTCTTCATTGCTGTGCGCGGGCTTTCTCTAGTTGTGGTGAGCAGGGGCTACTCTTCGTTGCGGCGCACGGGTTTCTCATTGCGGTGGCCTCTCTTGTTGTGGAGCACGGGCTCTAGGCACGCGGGCTTCAGTAGTTGTGGCTCGTGGGCTCAGTAGTTGTGGCTCACGGGCTCTAGAGCACAGGCTCAGCAGCCATGGCATACAGATGGCTTAGTTGCTCCACAGCATGTGGGATCTTCCCAGATCAGGGCTCAAACCCATGTCCCCTGCATTGGCAGGTGGATTCTAAACCACTGCGCCACCAGGGAAGCCCTATAAGTAGTTTTCATAAAGTAACAAGTTAGTGGTAAACTGAGCAATGCAACTGGTCAGCACTGAAGAAGCAGGGATGTAAAGATATGGACGAATCCACTGAAATCCCTCCCAACTTTGCCACAAAATTGTACAAAGGCAGAATGGCACCTTGGCTAGTAACTATTTTGCAAAGTAACTAATTTTCTTAATGAAAAAAATCAGAGGAAAGTCTCAAAGAGTTCTGTGCATGAAGGAGGGGCCACTTTATTCTCACTCCACACAGCTGGACAAGTAGTTGGGGACAGGGTACCGAGATCTCCATCCGTGAGAACCGAGACAGGAAATACAGAAGGTAGGATGAAAAAGCACAGCTTCTTGAGAAGATGCCCCTTAAAAGCTGTCCCCCAGATGCTGGCATTGTTCTGTAGCTGGACCTGGTAGTGATTCCATGTGTGTAAACAAATGTGGACAGTCACTGAGCTGCCCACTCGAGATTTGTATATTTACTGAACATTAATTATTCCTCAATTTTAAAAAAAAGCCATCCCCTTACCCATAAAATAATAATGCAGCCCAGAGAGCTGGGGAGGAAAGAGTGAAATTTTAACCTCTTATCTTGGAGGCTTCAGAAATAACCACATTTCAGAACAAACACCAGAGATAAAAGATGAGGGTTTGGAGATATACTTTTAAAATCCACCGATTAGAAAGAGAGAAATTTAATATATCAACAATTTTAAACCTTTAAGCCTCTGTGCACAAAGCGAGTCATTTCTTGATCTCTTTGTTAATGCAGCTTTTGTACCAGGCAGTTTACTGTACAAAGTCCTGCAGTTCTTTAATAAACTCACATCAAAACATTGTTTCCAAGTGCTTAAAAGAAAATTAACAGTGACTTTAGAAATGAATGAAATGAACAAAACAGTCCTCTCCTGATGGCCTGTCTGGGTCTTTGGGGCCAGCAGAGGCCAAGGTGGGGGGCTGGGGGGAGCGAGGCCGGGGGAAAGAGGCAAAAGAAAACCTCAGTGTAAATGCAGGAAGTGCCTCATCCTCCTCCCTAAACAGCTGTGGGACCGTGGCGGCTAGGAAGAGCGCCCACCTTCCTGCCACTCACACCTAGAAGCCAGGGCGGTGGCCCTGGTCAGCGGGCATGGACCTGGCAGTTCCAGGGCTGCCCCATCCCCAGACCCGGGCTCTCGAAAGGTGATTAGCACAAAGACCCTTTTACAAGTGGACCTGGGGAGGGGGCACCGCAGGGCGCCTCTGGGGGGGTGGGGACCCCTCCCCGGGGGTGGGTGTGGTGCCCAGGGCCTGGTAGGGTCCTCCCCCGCTGCCGTCCCCTCCCCGCAGAGAGCCCAGCTGCGCCCTCTCTCCATGGCTCAGCAGCTCCCCCGTGAGCCCGAGCCGCGAACGTCAGGAAAGCTGTCCCTGTGCCGGGTTCCCTCCTCTCGCAGAAGCAGGGTCGGGGACATCCTGGAAAGCACGAGGGCAGCTTCTCCCCGGGGAAACCATCATTCTCGCAGGCCGAGGGAAAGTCGCCCAGGATACGAGCAGCTCCCCAGAGGACATCTACTGGATTCCCTTCCCTTTCCTTCAGACACAGAGGGGCTCCAGAAGAGACCACCAACTCCGTTTTCACCGCTTTTCCCTGGTCAGAAGCCAACCGCTTCTGTCAGAGACCCTCTCTCAGACTTCCTGCCCTTTAACTTGGCCACTTGGCTGAACTAGGAACCTGGCTCCAGGTTGGCAACGGAGCCCCCTCCCGGCCTTGATACCCAATCCCAGGCCCCTCCTGGTCCCCCCCCCCCCCCCCCCCACCAGCTGCCCTCCATGTCCTCTGGTGCTGACCCTCTCCTGCTCTGAGACCCACTCACTTTCTACATCAATCATTTGAGCAGTATTCAGATCCAGCTCCCTGGCCCTGGGGCTCTTCCTATGTTCACTCAAATGACATAGAGGAAGAGCCCCAGCCAAGGACTCAGGAATTAGCCCAGACTAGGAATCTGCTACATCTTTCCTTTGTGACCTTGAACAGACTACATGACTCTGGATCATTAATATTTATTGACCCCCCTATGGGCCAAGAACTGTGCTATGTACATTATATGTATTATCTCATTAAATCTCATTGAGTCAATGTTATCCCCATCTAACAGGTGAGGAGATTTATGCTTGGAAAGATATGTGACTTGCCCAAGAGCACACAGCTAATAAACGTTGGAGCTGGGTTAGAATTTAGGCAGTCAAACTCCATGACATGATCTTAATCAAAATTCTCATGCTAGTCAATAGTAAAAAAGTAATAATAATAATAAAAATAATTGAGAGAGATTCTTCCACTGCTAAGATTCTGGGGAAAGCTGAAAATTTAGTAGAAGTGGACCCACATTTTCATGTCTCCAGATGGGCCATGACCTTAACCACCCAAGAAAATTCAGAGAAATACTGCCTCCAAGAGGGAAAGGGACAGCCCTCCTGGGAGACCAGGGTCTCACCTCTGTAATCGCCAGGATCTGTAAATACAGATATTTACAAGGCAGCCAGTGGCACTATATTTCTTCCCCATTCATCTTACGAGGGTAAGAGAGGGGACATGTGGACCAAAAGCCACATACTTGCAAAGGCATCCTTCCTCTGGAGACCAAGAAGCAGCAAATTCTTTTCCTGGGAACATCTCCATCAAGCAGACATCTGTTACTCTTAGGCGATCTGTATGCCATAACAGTTTAAAAAACAGAGTTTAAATGCTTAAATAAGAAGGAAACAGTTTGCCCACGTTGCAAAATAGCATATAAACTGTGCTGGAATTAGCACAAGGGAAACATTTATCTTCCCTAGATAATCTTGAAACTGGACTTTTTTTTTTTTTGGATGGTGTATAATTATGTTTACTGGCATGGAAAGATGGTCATGATATATTACTAACTGGGGAAAAAAACTGGGTTTTTTTCTAGTCTACCAAACCAGACTTTTTAAAGGAGCATTTGACTCTACCTCCCTTGCTGGGGCAAAGTACTCTCTGCATATCCTGCGAGGGAAAAAGAAGGATGGGTCAAGACCAGCTGGGTGGTGGCCTTGTCCCTGAGAGAGCAGAAGGAGAGTCCCATTTTTTAGCTGGAATGGCCAAAGATTTGTCTGAGCTGAAATCTGGCCCAGCCTGGTATAGAGAAAGATGGTGGGCTGGGAGGGGGTGTGTGGAGGGGTCTAAAAGACCTGGGTTCCGATCCTGGCAGCACCAACCATGAGCCATGGTGACCCGGTGCAGGTTCAATGCCTCCAAAGGTCAGCCCCCTTTGATATAGTGGAGGCCACACCCACTGCCCAAGTTTGACACCATCTGCAGTGCGCCTTGCACAATGCCTGGCACATGGGAGGTGCTCAGGAAGTGGTGGGCCTCCTAATTCTGCAATCACAAGGGTTGACCATTACCAAAGGGCAACACTGGAGTGCCAGGCTGTGAATGAGACCAACCAAAATTTGAGATCCTGACCCACTTGACATTCCTTTGCTCACTCAAGGAACATTTATGGAGGGCCTACCATGTGGCTGCTCGGGGCCAGGCAGTAGACTCACCTCTGGGAACTCAGTGAAACACATCCCGTCCCTGTCCTTGGGGAGAGAGGTCATAAGCTGGTAACAGAGAAATAGCCATGTGCCAGGGCTCTGAAGGCGCTGGGAAGCGGGCAGGGGGATGCTTAGTGGGGTCTTCGGGAAAGACCTCTCCCAGGAGACATTTGGCCTGAGAGCCAAGGAGCCGAGGTCAGGAGGAGGCAGCCTGTGCAGAGGCTGCAGGAAGCAGCGTCCGTGCCCTGCTCACATCTGAAATGAGCTGTAGAGGGACAGAAGGTGAGCTGGGGCGGGGCTCAGCTCTCCTGGCTTTGCAGTCCTGAGGCCATGGTCATGATCTGAGCTTTCATTCTGAGCACAAAGAAAGGCCCAGAAAGGGCTTATCCAGGTGAGCAACCTGGTCAGGGTTTTGCTTTCAAAAGGTGTATGCTGGATGAAGATGGGGAGGGAGTGTGCAGTGAGGACTGACCTGTGCGGAGGCTCCATCGGGCAAGACACGAGAGAGGCAGATTGGTCAGGGCCCAGGGCTGTGGAGGTGGGAAGGATGGATGCATTCAAGATAGATTTTGGAGCAGAATTTAGAGGACTTGCTGATGGATCAGACTAGAAGTCAGGAAAGGGGAGACCCTCAGGCCACTTCCAGGTCTCTCGACCCAGTGGCTTTCTGGGAGTTAGTAAAAGGTCCCCCCTTTCTCCAGGTGGATGCAACACTGTGAATGCCCGTGCAAGCACCCAGCCAGTGTACCCTGCAAGACCCTGACTCAGAGGCCCCAAGGAGGAACCCCCCCGGTTTCTGCTTCAGCAACTTTGGACTTGCAAAGTTTGCAGTGCCTGTGGGAATCCAAGGAGAACCATTTGGGGACAATTTCGACAAGAGATTCTACCCCTGCCCCCATCTGTGTGTGAGGTTTCTCCCTTCCCTGCCCAGGCGTCAGCCCTTTCACAGTGCTCACTGCAGTGTATGAGAAGAAACACAGTTTTAAAACCCTGGAAGCTAATGGTACAACAAGACCATTTAGCACTTAAATAAATGTAAGTTCTAGAACATCCGCGGCCAAAATGAAAGTAAATAATGACAGAATGCGAGTCATGACTGCGCTTGCCTAGCATTTGCCAAGCGTATAAACAGTGTGCTCACAAATTCAGAGCGGGGACCTGGGAGTTGGGTACCAATTCATCAGCTCCCGACTCTAACACAAGAAAGGACATATTAGCAAAATCGTAATGGGAAATGTAGTTAACTAATTCTTCATTCTCTGGAGTTAACCTGAGACTGGAATTTAAAAAGCTCATCCCCATAAGAACAGAGAGTACTTATTCTCATGTTTTTCAAATGAAATCACTTCACCGCCAGTGTCAACATGAAGCTTGATTAACCCCCTGACATTTAGGGAAAAGAAAAAACAACTGAGCATGTAAACTTAAGAGATGAACACAACCAGCCAGTCCTGTCCCCTCAGTCTCTCTCCCAGGGGCTGGTCACTTTCTTTCTTACAGAGGAGTTTTTGGATAAAAACCCCATCTCATCTCCCGACCAGCTGCTGGCAGGGTTGATGCTCCATTCTTTTTTTTTTGAACTGTGCATAGTATGACTTTTGTCTATTTTATGGCTGCACGTCACAGCCTGTGGGATCTTAGTTCCCTGAACAGGGATCGAACCCATGCCCGCTACAGTGGAAGTGCGGAGTCCTAGCCACGGGACTGCCAGGGAATTCTCCATGCTTCACTCTTTAATTCCTCTACATTCCTATAGCTAGTATGTGGCCTGGGATGTAGTAGGTGCTCATTAAGCATCTGTTGTATGAGTAAAGGAGCATCTTTACCAAAATGCCAGTATTCACCTCAGCGCTGGGCCTCCCTGGGGCCCTGTCCAGTCAGAGGATGAACCAAAAAGGGAGCTGGGGTCGGGAGATGGAAGGTTTGGTTCCAGCCTCAGACTCCACCACTCACAAGCACGTGTGAGTCATGTCCTTTGTTTTGGTTTTCCCATCTCTAAAATGGGAGAAATAGATGTTCTCCCACTTTTTAAGGTTTTGTTTATGAAGCAATGGGAAAGAAGCCTTTGGAAAGGTGTTCTTCAAGTGTGAGGTGACCCCTGCCCTGCCTTGGAGGGGAGTTCTGTGATTGACAAGGCAAATGGTGCAGGAGTGTGAACCGCAACTGACTCTGAGAAAGCTGGGCGGGTCAGCAGAGTGGATCTGGAGGTATCATTAATGACTGAAAAGTCACAGAGGAAAATGTCACCAAGGCCGTGCTCTCTGCATACAGGAGATGGAGATCAGGGCACAAACTGTAGAGCCAGCAGAAAATGTAAAATGTGAATGGCCTGTTAGAAGGCAATAGGGAATGATGGGGCCTGTAGCCAACTGGAGATTACATGTGCGCTCTGCCCAAGGCAATTGCACTGAAAGCTTTCAGACACATGCCCCATCAAACACAACATCTATGGCCTGGGGGTTGAGATTCTGAGACCCTGCAGACTGTTGTCATAAGTGTGTTTTACTCTGATGCTTTGACCTCTGGGTCCTGGCTGGCACTGGAGGGACTGCCCCTCCCAGTGCTAGCTGATTCTTAGAGACAGAAAACAACTGACAGATACAGAGCTCACATCCCCAGGTCCCTTCTTTATGGGGCTCTCACACTCTGGGCCACCTGCCCTAATGACTCAGGCCCAGGTACCAGTTAGGGACAGTCCCTAAGCCCCAGAGCCCACGGAAATGATACAAACTAGCCAAACCTACCCTTTGCCCTGCCTTTTCCAAGGAAACCACAATAAAGGCTTTTGCCTACGTTTCCCTCACTCTCTCCACCTTCTGACCGACCCTGGTGATTCCCCACGTGGCCCTGCACGGTGTGACCTGCTCCTTTCTCTTAGAAACTATCCTTTCAATGATAGTCGTCTCCTGATCTGCTGGGCTCACCACACCTGAATAATAATAAAACCTACATTTTAGAACACCTGTGAACTGGAGCATGAATCGTCATGGCTGCTATACTCCCCCCATTGAACCTTGGCACCTAACACAATCCCTAGCACATTGCAGACACAATTTAAATATTAATCAATAAATGGACGGATGGACAGACATAGGGTGAAAGTGAAAAGCTGGGTAGAAGCATGGGTCTGGTTACACAGATTCCCTACACTTCTGTCTCACTTCTGCAATGGCTTTAGGAAGCTGAATTCTGTACCTGCCTCAGTTCCGCGATTGGCAGGGATGCAGGCAGCCCGGCCAGAGCAAGCTGGGGGAAGTGCTGTGAGAAGTAAGCCGTGGCTGAACATAGGCAGTTCACCCTCCCACCCGCATTCAGCTTTTCAGGCAGCTCCTAAGCCAGGGGCTTTCTTCTGGCAGACAGTCTCCCAGCTAACTCTGGCTGTTACCTTTATGTGCTTATGAAGCGCTCACCACCTCAAAGGGCCTCTGAACCCAGGGGTAAAAGGGTAAAAGCCAGAAAGAGGGTTCCCAGCCCACCTGCAGTCTCTGGGACCCGCCCAGCACAGGCTCTCAAAAGAGAGCACCAAGCAGCTCGCTCAGTTCCCTGGCACCTTGAAATTATCCTGCATCTGCGACAGTGCAGTGGGGGTGTGGGTCTGCATCCCTGCACTTTTCTGGCTAGTGAACTGCAAGTTGAGCTAGAGAACCCAGGTTGTTTTTATGCCTTCCTCTTTCAAGTGCATCAGTCTGCTCTGCTTGAAGACGGACTGAATTTCCCAGGTGACAGGGCCCTTGGGTGTCATCCTCACCATTACTGTCTCATCCCAGGCAGAGGGAAGGCATGTCGGGGACGACCTGGGGGAGGCAGAAAACCCCCTGTCGGGGGATCAAGCATTTGCTGTTTCTGATGAATGCTCAGTTGGGTGGTTTGGTTGGCAGCAGTGAATGGCTTCCTAAGACCATCCCTTCCCCAGGTCCGAGGTGGAAGGACAGGGGGCATTCGAACACAGTGAATGGACAAGGAGAGTCCGGGGAACTGCCCAAGTGGTCGCCCTAGGAGAGGGTGGTCAGTAGGGTGACTATGCAAACTGGTTTCACCGGGAACAGAACCAGCTGGTGCCTATTATCCCAGTGTAATGATTAAGCTCACGCCCCTTCTCTCTCAAGTGTCCCGGTTTGATTGATGAATCATACAGTCATGCTCATGCAGGGAATTTTGCAAATGGGAACGTCTGACTTGGAAGGCTCTCAAGGAAGAGTCTGGTTGCTTTGTTTGTACAAACAGGAGCTTAAGGTTTGGCAAACATGCTGGAGAAGGTCTGGCAGCAGCAGACGGCAGGAACAATGAGCAGAAGGGAACTGTGCCTGACCTTGGGCTCTGCTGGGGGTGCCTGGGCCCAGCAGGACTTCACTCACAGCCTCTTCACCCAAGAGGAGGCTCCCAAAGACAGCATTTCCTTCCTCTGGTTGAAGTCTCAAGCCCAGAGTTAAGTCTAGCAAGGGGTAGGCATCAAGAAGAAAGGGTTTCACCAAAAGGGCTGCAAGAGAAGGGAACATCCCCCCAGCTCCATCATCAGCACGGGCCGGCGCCACCATCCCATTCAGTACCACCTTGCATCACCATGGGGACCCCGAACAGTCTCCCATTTGTCCTTCTTCCTGGTTGAGATCTTGTTTCTGTCAAAATGAACTATTTATCTTTGTTGCATGTAATGTCACGGATTATGGGCAAAACCAGAACAAACCCACGCGCAAGAAATAAGAGCCCTCTGACGATACCCACATGCAGCTCCCCAGATCTTTAGAGGCTGTGATGAATTTTCTTTTCCCAGCACTGAACTTACTCTCTAGAAGTATTTAACCCAAGAGGCACCTGACAGACAAAACCCCAGTGACCTGAGCTTGTCAGATCAATTCATTCTTGAGCTGGTTCACCAAGTGAATCTGTGGACACATGTGACCCACCCACAGAGGCAGGGCAAAGACTTTAGAGGTAAGAGGTGGCTGTACGTTCAGCTGGTGGCCTCACATGACGCTTAATCAAGCTGTGAAATACTCAAACTGTCCAGTGTTTTAAGGACTATCCCCCATTTGGGTGTGTGTGAGAACTAAAACTTCAAAGCTATTTGTCTTTTTATGTAAGATTAGCCATCATGCAAAACTTACTGGTCAAGCAGGTAATAAAATACACATATTCCATGGAAGCGTTTTGCACATTTCAGTCCTTGCAGAAAACAAAGAGGTTATAAACCCTGCACGGTCCTGAGAGTGAGTTCCTTCGCTTCCGAAAGCTGCCAGTCCTGCCAGTGTCTTGAGGGCTCATGTATTATAAATTCTCGAAGCTCTTTTAGCTGCAGTCTGGGCATCGGGTGGATCTTCGTCCTCTTCCTCAGTTCGCTTGTGTTTTAAGAACAAGTCAGACTTTAAGAAGCGGCTGTAGCTGTCATACTTCATAAGGTTGAAGATCTAAGGGGAAAAGGAAAAAAAATCTGAAGGGTGAGGCTAATCGTCCAATCAAATATTTATTAAATACCTGTCATGTGCTGAGGGAAATACACGCCAAACACACAAAGAAAGTTAAGTAAGTCGTGTGCTAGACAAGCTGGATTTCCTGGATGTTTGGGGTCATTATGAAATTATCTCAATGGAATATAAGAGCTTAGAGAGTCACACGAAACAAACCTATCTATATCTTCCACGGAAGTATAGGTTCGCACAGCACTGATTTATACCTTTGTATCAAGAGGTCCTTTAAGATTTTCCACTTTATTTGGGTAGATAATACAGGGATGTATTGCTCCAGGAACTTGAGATAGCAGAAGAGAAACCATTTCTGTAGAGACGACAGTGTACTAGGCCACTGTCACTGTCATATCAGACGATGTCAATATTGTTAAGACCCCCGGAAGTCTGGCATCCAAGATCTCAAACAAACCTATCATTATGCCCAGAAACAAAATGGGGCTTATTCAATGCAGGTCAGGGAAGTGAAAGTCACCGTAGTCCTGGCGAGCAGAGGCTTCGGGAACAGGCCTTAATTAAAGAAAATAGCGGTCAGCTGCGGAATGCAAACACCTGCTTACTCACACAGTTTCAGGAGTGCATCTCTGGGAGAGAAATCATTCCAAGGTACATGCTCATCAGGTGCAAGGGGAGAAACCCTGACAGATTAGAGGGCTGCCGCCTGCCTCACCCCAAGTCCTCAGAGAGCTGCCCCCTCTCTTCCCAGCATCCCCTCTCCTCCCACCCCATCCTTTGCCACCACCCTCCTCCCTTGCCCTGCAAAGGGGTGGGAAGAGGAGAAGCAAAAGGGAAGCGCTTTCTGGTGGTCGAGGGATACAGTCTCTTTTGAGAAATCTCCCTCCATCTCTCTCAGACCTTTCAACCGAACTTTCAGGGCATTCTGCAGACCGAAAATCCGCCCTGCGCACCCTGGTGCCTTCACTTATTGCACCACCAATGGGCTCAACAAGTGGAAAGTTCCAGGGGTGTCTAGAATGCTGCTCACTGCCAGGCAGGGTTATCAAGTGGGTGGTAAAACGTCTTTTCAATCTGTCCTCTCTCAACAGGCACACAAACTACTTTGTAAATGAAACGTCTGATGGTGTCCAGGGACTCAGAACATCTACCTGGGGGCTGGCAAAACTGGACCTCAGCCTTGACACCTTCATTTTCCCAAGACGGCTTCAACCATGGGAGAACCGCTTAAATCATTTTGCTTTCAGCAGAGTTTGGGTTTTCTTTAAACTCTTCAGCTACTGCCTGCCCTTCCCTGGGTGTCCTTCCAGTCTTATCTCACTGCTCAGAAAGACCACGCCTCTGTAAGCTCCCACCTTGTGCCTCTCCATGGCAGCCATCTATTTTGTAGCCATCTTGTAATCCTAGACTGATTTGCTACGGTTTGGAGAAATTATTCATTAAAAAAAAAAAACACCTCCCAGAAAATACTAGAATCATAGCCAGGGGTGAGACAGGGGATGAGGAATGCCATTATCATTTCATGCAGGTGTTGCCATCCCTCACCACCTGCATTATTCGGCCCTTCCTGGCACAAGAGCCCCGAAAGGGAACTTTGAGATGCCCACCGATGCCCACCAAGTTCACAGTTTGGAACGACGCTCGAAAAGTGACTAATGAAACCAGCTTCGCGAGTGCCCCTCCTGGTCCCCAGCCCCGCACCCCATCCCGACCAGGTCCACAGCGGATGGGACCCAGCTCTGCCAGCAGGATGCGGTTCGACCCAAGTGTCTCGTCTGAGTCTCCACGTGTGGGAGTGGAACATCCTGTTTGCCTGCTGTGGCTCTTCAAAGAAGAGAAGCAAAAAGGCTGGGGCTGGAGGCACCTGGGCCAGGCCGGAGGCAGTGGGGGAGGGAGAAGGGGAGGTGGCTTCAGCCGAGCGGCTGCAGGACTCACTCGGCCTCCAGGAGATGCCAGGACACCACAGGCTCGGCTGCCCCTTTGGCACTCCTGGCATCAGCAAGCGTGAGGGGAGGGGGCTGCGAGCTATTTAACAAGAGCAGACGGGTTGCTCCCTGCCGTGGGCGGGTGTGAGATGCCCGTGAAGGCCTTCAGGCTGGGGCTGCCCTCTCCACGAGCCCTCACCTGCTTCCAGGTGCAGCTCCTGGTGCTGCCGAGTCAGGGGGTGGCAGCTGAAGCCATCAGACTGGGACAGATTCGAAGAAGAAAAGGGATGCTGATTCCAAGAGTCTCATTTTCTGGGGCTGTGAGCTGCCTGGTATCTCTGCACGGAGTCTCCACTGCCACCAGCAAAGGGTCTCCTGGGCACTGGCCTAGGAGCTCATGGCAATAGGCAGCTCCCATCCCAGGGCTCCTAGTGGTTGGTGCTCAGTGAAGATGGCTTAGAGGATAGAGAATGTCCTAAAAATCTCTTTCAAGAAAGTGGCCAGGACTTCCCTGGTGGCGCAGTGGTTAAGAATCTGCCTGCCAATGCAAGGGACACGGGTTCGAGCCCTGGTCTGGGAAGATCCCACATGCCGCGGAGCAACTAAGCCCGTGCGCCACAACTACTGAGCCTGCGAGCCACAACTACTGAGACCGCGTGCCACAACGACTGAAGCCCACGCGCCTAGAGCCCGTGCTCCGCAACAAGAGAAACCACCGCAATGAGAAGCCCATGCACCGCAACAAAGAGTAGCCCCTGATCGCCACAACTAGAGAAAGCCCACGCTGCAAAGAAGACCCAACACAGCCAAAAATAAAATAAAAATAAATAAAAGTTTAAAAAACAAAGTGATTGATAAATTTAAAAAAAAAAGAAAAGAAAAGAAAGAAAGTGGCCAAACACCAGCTACCCAGCTGCTGACCACAGCCTTCTTTATCATGGGGCAAATAGCCATGACAGAGGTCCAACAAACATTCACCCAGTGAATGAACAGACTCCACCCACCGAGCAATGACAGAGGGTTGGCAAAACAATTCAGGGTGGTACCAGCCCCACTAAGAGCACCTTCAAACCACACGCCAGGCAATGCATGGAGCATCCTCTCTAATCCTCACTGAACCCGAGGACCCCAATCACACAGGGGAAGGACGGAGGACTTGGAGATTTGGTGTTTTGCCCCAGTGGCTGGTATGTTGTCAGCTCAGCTGCCATGACAAGTACTAAGGACTGGGTGGCTTGAAAATCAAAAATTACTTTCGTCAGAGTCCTGGAGGCTGGAAGTCCAAGATCAAGGTGACGGCAGCGTTGGTTTCTCCTGGCTTGTAGGTGGCCATCTTCCCCAGGGTCATCTGGTCTCTGCTGTGTGTGTGTCTATGTCCTAATCTCCACTCCTTATAAAGACACTGGTCAGGCTGGAGTAGGGCCCACCCCAAGGACCTCATTTAACGTGAGTCACCTCTTTAAAGACCCCCATCTCCCAACACAGTCACATTCTGAGGTACTGGGGCTTAAGAGTCTGACATATGAATTTGAGGGAGACACAATTCAGCCCATAACAGTGAGTAAAAGAGGGTGCAAAAAGGATGCAGGATGCAAACTCTGGCCGTCCGGCTCTCGAGCCCACACTCCTAACCTCCAGGCTATCCTGCCACTCATGTGGCAGAGCAAGAGGCAGTCATTAAAAATGAAGATTGCATAGGAGTTTAACATGGAAAAACGTACGTGAGTGTTAAGTGACTGAACACAGAATTTTTAAAATGCACGTAAACTAAAAACAATGATCCCAAATACGTTCTTTAACGAGTGCTTGTGTGTATAAGTGGGAAATAAACATCCCCAAAGGTCAGTATAGTAGGTTGAATGGTGTGCCCCCCAAAGTTTAGGTCCACCTGGAACTTCAGAATGTGACTTTATTTGGGAATAGGGGTAGTCGAGGATCTCAAGATGACATCATCCTGGACTTAGGGTGGGCCTAAATCCAAGGAGTGTTGTCATGAGAAAAGGAGAGAACACACAGAGAGACACACACAGAGAGAGGAAGGCCACGTGAAGGCAGAGGCAGAGATTGGAGTTGGAGTGATGCAGCCACAAGCCAAGGAACACCAAGGGCTGCCAGCGGCCACCAGCAGCTGGAAGAGCTGCTGGAAGAGGCCAGGAAAGAGTCTTCCCTCCAGCCTTTAGAAGCCCTGCCGACACCTCAGTTTCAGGCTTCTGGCCTCCTGAGCTGTGAGAGAAAAAAATGTCTGTTGTTTTAAGCCACTCAGTTTACAATAATCTATTACGACAGCCCTTGGAAATGAACACAGTCAAATTATTGATTTCACCTCACTCCTGCTTGTGCACAGAAAATGAGATGGCCCTAGGGGTTCCAGAAGGTTCCACAGAACCAGGACTCTCTGATAGGGAGGACTGGCGTCACCGGGGCTGGGCTGTGATCATCCCCTGACCATGCGCCTCTAGTTGTCTGCAGGGAAGCGAAAGAAGAAGGTGGAGACCCAGGTGGGCAGGGGCCGGGCCTGCAGGCCGCTGACCAACACCCCTTGACCAACACCCCTTCGGGGAGACAGGCAGCCTGCGGAGCAGAAAACTTGTTGGCAGCTAAGTTGCATTCCCTACCTTTTTTTTGGCCATCACAGCTGTGGCCCAGCAGGTTTCAGGTTTCAGCAGCCCCACATCTGGGGGCTGGACGCCAGGACTGTAAATTGCTTAATGTCCTGACCTTGGGAGCCAACCCTCAGGCTGCTGGCGGTGGGACTCGAAGTGAAAACAGAGAAGGGGGTCTTCCTGCCAGGAGGTCTCCCCACTCAAAGTTGTTATACAAGACGCCCCGCCTTCCCCAGATCCCAGACCTTGCGACCCATTAGCATTCCCCTTTCTGCAAAGGAAAATATCCACGTGGTGCTTCAATTTGAGACTCTTCCGGGTCTGCTGCTCCAGAAAAGGACTCCCTCACAGACGCATGTTCATCCATATAGACAATGAGAAGCTTAATCAGCCTTGAGGGCCCCTCCGTGAAGGTTTCATCCCTGTCTCAAGTGCATTTCAAGCCTAATAAATCTTTTAACCCGTCTTAGGGGACAAGACCATTAAAGACCTAAACTAAACACGCATCCTACCTCCTCTTCAAAGCCCTCCACCATGTTATTTCAACTGGACACCAGGAGGAAAAAACATGAATCCTTTACTGCAACAGAAAATTTTATTAATGGGATTTCATATTTGCTTCAAGAACCTGGTTTAGTTTTTACATGAGAAGGACTGAAAGAACACATAACTGTCCATGAATTGCAGTTCTAGAATGCAACTGCACACCTAGACCTCAGACATGCTTTCACACCACATGGACAGACACAAAGTGTGAAGAAAACCAGCCTCCACCTCCAGCCCTCAGGCAAGGATCAGCGGGACGCCGCAGAGGCTGCTGGGGCCAGGCACAGATGGGGACGTCCCCACCCCTGATGGAAGATCACCTCCCGCTCTGGGGATGGGGGGATGGGGGAGAAGGCCTGAGGGCAGCTGGCAGAGAGCAAGTAAGAAGATAAAGCTCAGGCCAGCCCTTGTCCCAAAGCACCAGGGAAGGCCACACAGAAGGTTCTGTCGCCTGGACAGTGCTGCTTCCTGGACAGGCCCCCCACCGAGGTGGACGCCGTGCCAGGGTGAGAGCAGAAATCCAGAAAGAGGCCGAACACGGACAGAGACAGAGACCCCTGCCCGGCGAGCAATCTGCTCGCACACCCATGGGTTTGGTGCTGTCTCACTGTCAGGGGGTGGAGGGGGGTGATTTGTCCACTTGTTCCTGGAGTCCTTAATACTCAAATCCAAAGCTGAAATGACATGCTTTCGACGTGGGGTGAAGGCGTTTTATTTTCGCCTTTGGCCGTCAGGGAGAAAGTTCAATGCTCTCTGGCACCCGTCCCCTACCCCCTCTTCTTCCCCTAAACTCCATTTTAAAATTGCAAAAAAAACCCCAAAAACTCAAAGTATTTCAAATGCTGTCCTTCCCTCCCCACCCTCAGAAGCCATAGGGCCATGGCAAACGCCAGGATCCAATGCTCCTTCCACTTGAATGAAAACCCACAAACTGCTATTTCTGGCTTTGCCCGTTGGAACATGTCATTCTCTGGACTGGGCTTGACCGTTGAGAGCAAAAGGCAGCTGGCACCAAGACTGAGGTGCCCAGTAAGTCCAGCTCCAGTTCCCACCACAGGCAGACTTGGACAAGCGAGGGGCTAGGAGAGGGAGTGGACTCCTAGACGACCCTGGTAGGCGTGGCAGCCCCTCCCCCCCAACCCCTGGGTCCTCACCAGCTGGCCCAACCCTTCTTACTGAGGTCTACAAAGGAAGCACTTCTCATTTCTTGGGTTCTGGGGAAATTCAAAGAAACGACACTGCTAAAAAGGGGCCTGGTGCATGGTTCCTTTCGCTGTCAAGGATGTGGCTGGGAGTGCTGACATCTCACTGAAGTCTTTTGATATTTTTTTAAACATCAGAGGTTGAGGACTTCCTTTTCAGTGGAGAAAACCACCTCCACTCTGCCCTCCCCAGACCAGACTTAGCACCAACCCCGAAGCCTGGGTGAGGGCATCCTGGCAACACGCAAAATCTGCAGTAAGTGTAGGCACTGGGGTCCCTAAGATTTATGGAAGAAGAATGAGCCCCCCTGCCCCACTCAAACCTGCAGGCTTCTCTTTCATGGTCCGAGAGAGCAATGACCTTGACCCTTCCCTCTTCTCCAATCTCCTTGCTATTCCAGGGAACCCATCATTCTACACTGTGGAATTCAAACCAGAGGCTTCAGAGCAAGAAAGTTGTGTAAATTGGCACCCAGAAACTTGCAGGAGCAGAATTCTCTTTTAAATCTTTCATATGGCACAACCTCAAGTCACTGAGCAGATTTCAAAGTGTTCCGTTTTCAAACATTCGGGGGAGGGTCTGGAAGGCTACACAACATAAGGCGGAAAGTGAGAGGGAAGAGGCAGGAACTGGGGGATTTTAGCTTTTCATCTCCTCTTGGATTATGTGAATTTTCTTCTCTTCATCTTAACAATGCATATAGTAATTTAACAATTAAAAATAATTTTAAAAATTAACTTGTCCAGAATCCTGGGCAAGGCAGTAACAGGATGTGCTCGTGGTTAGTGCTGGCTGTGTTGGCCTTCCTCCCTGGAGTTCTAGCCACGTAGCTGAGCAGGACACATGTGTCCAGGCCACCAAGCTGACAGGGCCAGAACAGACCGGCACTGGCATTTCTTGTACATGTTAGGCTGCTGTGACTAATTTGATCCCTTCACGTCGTGGGTGACTCTCAGCGCCTTAGTGACTGATGGGAATATTCTAGAATCAGCCAGGGCTGGAGGTACAGGAGAGCACAACTGAGCAAGGGAGGCGAAGGTGGGAAAGGAGAAGAAGGTAAGAGTGTTGGCTGGTCTTTAATCGCCAAAGACCATGCCGCTGCACCAGCGCCCAGGAAAGGAAGATGCCGGCACAGACCGGAAGGAGAACAGTAAGAACAAACACAACTGCTTCCCGTGGACCATGGGCCTCAGTGTGGCAGGAGGAGTCTGGCTGAACCAGAAGCGCCGGGTTCATGCCCCGTTTCCCCTCTTCCAGCTCTGGGACCTCAGGCCAGTCAGGTCACCTTCCCCTCAAGGGAAGTTTCTCTCGTAAAGTGAGGTGCCAGGTTCCACCTTCCCCAAGCCTACTTGATAGTCAGATAAGATGCACACACAAAAGCACAGTGTAAACTGTGAAGAGGTTCCGCCTTAATGTTGCCCCAGAATTCACTGAAGTGTAGAAAACTGAAAGGTGGGGACCTAGCGAGGGTAAGGCACGTGGATTCTGCTACATTTCTGAAAGTTACGTTAAGCCAGGGTTTCTCCACCTGGGCACCACTGACATTTTGGACCAGACACGTGTGTGTGTAGGGGGTCGTGGGGCGGTGAGGGGGGCTCAGGGCTGTCCTGTGCATTGCAGGGTGTTTTGACAGCAACCTGGCCTCTGCCCATTAGGTGCCAGAAGCCCCCCCCCACTCCGATCATGACAACCGAGAATGTCTGCAGACATTGCCCCATGTCCCACGACAGTTAAGAACTACTGCATTAAGACAATTTAAAGGACATGCACAGTTAACACCTGTGGAGGGCTGGCTGCACGCCAGGTGCTGCACCAAGTCAGTGTTTCACAGACATGAGTGCATTTCATCCTCACAACTGCCTTATCATAACCTGCATTTCACAAATGAGGAAACTGAGGCTCAGGGAGGGATGGCATCTTAGCCAAAGTTTCAAAGCTGCTAAATTCTAAAGTCAAAGAAAAGTCGGCTCTACGGAAACAAGGTTGTGGCCAGGGAGCAATTTTTTAAAATGGGGCATTGGGACTTCCCTGGTGGTGCAGTGGTTAAGAGTCCGCCTGCCAGTGCAGGGGACATGGGTTCGAGCCCTGCTCCAGGAAGATCCAACATGCCGTGAAGCAACTAAGCGCGTGCGCCACAACTACTGAGCCTGCGCTTTACAGCCTGCGAGCCACAACTACCGAAGCCCACGCTCCCCAACAAGAGAAGCCACCGCAATGAGAAGCCCACGTACCACAACGAAGAGTAGCCCCCGCTCACCGCAACTAGAGAAAGCCTGTGCACAGCAATGAAGACCCAACGCAGCCAAAAATAAATAAATTAATTAATTAATTAATTAATAAAATGGGGCGTTGAAGGCTTGTGGACTGCTTTGCTGCTTGGAGAGGTAGCCGTGTTTGCCGAAAGCCCCACGTTACCGATGAGGCCACAGAAGCCACACCAGGAAACAGGACCCACCTGGGGTCAGATGGAGGCAGTCTTGGAACATGAGCTCCCACTTCCCCCTCCAGCCTTACTTAACATGCAGTGACAATGACAGTAAATCCGAGCTCAGCGTCCAGGAAGTGATGGGCAGGGAGGAGTAAGGGAGGGGGTAGGGGGTTAGGTCATCAGGGTACAAACAATGAGCCATGGTCAGGAGACTGCGGGTTCGCAGCTGAGTTTCTAGAACAGAGATGGATCTGCACCGAGTCATCTGCATTCTCCTGACTGGCTGAGGAGGGACGGGCACAGCCGGAGCTGGGGATCAGAGCCAAGGTGCCCGGCTTTCAAGAGAACCAAACCTTATGAGCCCAGCCGGCACATTCTATAAATAGTCACTGTTGAAATTAAACTGGTTGCCATGGCCTCAGGGCCTAACCCCGGCCAGTCCCTTCCAGCTTAGCTTCTTCATCTCCCTCGCTCACTCCACTGCAGGCACACACCCAGTGGATTCCTGCCCCAGGGCCTTTGCAACTGCCATTGGCTCTCCCTGGAAGGTCCTGCCCCCAAGTCTTCTCACGCAGCTCCCCCTTGCCACTCAGATCTCAGGCATCTCTTCAAGGAGTCCTCCCTGACCACTAGACCCAAAATAGGCCCCTCTCAGTCACTCTTAACCCGTCATCTGTTTTATCTCCTTCTTAGCATTTAGTCTGTCCTCTTGGGTGGACAGGTGCTGATTTCCTCACTGCACACACAGTTCCTAGCACAGTCCCTGGTACATAGGAGGCCCTGCATCAATATTTATAGCATAAAGGAATGAAAGAAAAAACAAGTTCACACACCAGCAAACCAACCAGAACTGAACTAGACCTCCCAGGGGAGTTTTTAAGATTAAAAAGCCACTGCAGTGAAGTGCAATCCATTGAAGAAAACAGCTCTTTGTAAGATCACCTCCGCCTTCCTGCTTCCCACAACTTAAAATTGTCCAACAGCAGCCTTTGACTGTAGGCTAAAGCTCCAGGGAGATGCCCCCAGTACTACCCTCACCTCTCCTGGCTTTACCTCACATGCCGGGCACACAACTGGGCCACGTTGGCAGAGCGGGATTAAATCAAAGAACAGTCTCTCTAATTATGAATTTTCCAGGTAACAAAGTTTTAAGCCCGCCAACTTCTCTTAAGATATAATTTATGGGGACTTCCCTGGTGGTCCAGCTTTAAGACTCCACACTCCCAATGCACGGGGCCAGGGTTCAATCCCTGGTCAGGGAACTAGATCCCTCAGGCCGCAATTAAAGATCCCGCACGCTGCAATGCAGATGCCACGTGCTTCAACTAAGGCCCGGCGCAGCCAAATAAATAAATAAACAAACAAACAAATGAATAATTTTTTTAAAAAGATATCGTTTATGATGAAATTCTTTTTTTTTTTTTTTTGCGGTACGCGGGCCTCTCACTGTTGTGGCCTCTCCTATTGCGGAGCACAGCCTCCAGATGCGCAGGCTCAGCGGCCATGGCTCACGGGCCCAGCCGCTCCGCGGCATGTGGGATCTTCCCGGACCGGGGCACGAACCCGTGACCCCTGCATCGGCAGGCGGACTCTCAACTACTGCGCCACCAGGGAAGCCCTATGATGAAATTCTTATTAAAACACCTAACACATTCTTCAGTGAACACGCTGACCACAATTTAAGTTTTGCTTTATAATCTGGGGTCATTAGGATCACTAACTGCATCACCATCCTGTAGCACAGGGAGGCCCCCAGTGCGGTGTGTGGGGCTGTGAGATCCCCCACGCTCAGTGGTTCCCAATCACTGTGCTGTGGTTTTGTGTTTAGTATCATTTTTCTGCTTCCTCCCTGGTTGTCAGCCATCACTTCTTGCTGCCCCTCACTCCACAGCCTCTACCAGCACTTCAAATGGGCTGTGAACTGAAAAACCAGAACCTGTTAGAACTGTGTGTAAACCAAGAATCAACAGGACCTGAATGAAGACCTGAGAAGCTCTCCTTTAGATGAGATTCGTGGATGTCAGGTCATCTCATCTGATGCTCAGGGAAGATCTTCCCATCCTTCTAGGCTCCAGCTGTGCCCCAAAGTCCACGCTGCCCTCTCAGCAGCCTCCAGGGCTCGGGGCACTGCCTGCCGTGGGAAGGGGCTGAGGCCCCTGGAGTTTTCCTGGTGAGCCAGTGCTGAAAACAGCCAGCTCAGACAGCTCGGTGAAAAAGCCAAGCGGTGCTCAACGAAGCCAAAGCCACTGAGGAGGCTTTTAAGTTACGTGAAATCTTGTGGTTCTAAACATGCTCCCCTCAGCTTCACTCTCCTTCACTTAGGAAAGCAGGGCTCTTGTGAGGGCCTTTGGGGAGCAGAGACCCATAGACTCTGCTGAGCATACATTTTGACAGTTGCCAGCAAGGGCCCCAAGAGGCAGAGGTTTCTGAAGTGAAAGAGAACACAGAGGCCTTCGCAGGGACTCACTGTGGACTCAGCTCAGATTCCAAATACCTTCTCTCCACCCAATTATGCCCGAGGAAGACAGTTAGTACCTCTGTCTTCCCCTCAAATAAATGACTTTTAACAACAGGGTATAAAGTATTTTCTTTGCAGTAAGTAGTTTGAACTGCATTGTGCCACATTTGTTAGATGTGTGTGCACATTCATATTTATAGAAAAAAAATGATGGAAAGTCTAGACATTAAATGCTATCTCCACGCATAAAATTATGAATTGTTTTTATCTTTATATTTTGGTTTCCCAAGTTTCTTTTGTTGAGCATATATGATTTTTCTAGTTAGGTCAATAAAAGTTTTTCTTAATAAAAGTTATTTTTAAAATATTTTGTCACTTAAAAAAATTGTCCTTGGTCCCTTGTATTTCCTCCTTTCTGCACCAGCTAAACCTCCCACAGTCTGAATCCAACGGGGGTGCCCTGGTCACAGAGGCCTAGCTCCATTCTGAGATGTGTCGCAGGCCTAACACAAGGAGAGCTGGTGGGACAGGAGAGCTGTCCCACCGCGTGGAGAGACAGCAGCCCACCTCATTCCTTGCGGCTACCTTGCCTTCTGCGATCCCAGAAAAGGACTGTATTCGCGTGGCAATCCCTCTGCTCCAACCGGTCTCGTGCGGCTTTGAGGAGCCATGAGGGGCCGCCCACGAGGGCGGGACAGCTGCACAGGCTGTGAGCGTGTGTGGAGTACAGTCTTTGAAGGCAGGCGCATCGGCCTCCAGCACGCCCTGTACCTATGGGACTTTGTGCTAACAAACCACTTAGTCTCCTGGAACCTTGCTTTTCTCATCATCAAAATGGGAATACTACTACTCACTGGAGAGTAAATGAGATAATATATGCCAAGGGGGCACAGAAGGGCACCCCTGAAGGGTAGATATTGTTCTTATTGAGAATACCTAGAACACAGGGGCTTCAGTGCAGGTTCTCAGTCCTGGCTGCATTTCAGAGTACCCTAGGAAGTTTGTAAAAGATTCTGAGGTCCAGGTGGGGCAGATACCCCCGTGTGGCTACAGACACAAGAACTGCCTTTAACCATGCATCCCTTTCCCTCCACAAATCTATGTCCATGGCATCCCTCCCATTGGCTCAACATCACTACCTCCAGGAAGCCCTCAGCAAGTCTCCCATGCTAACTGGAGTCCCTTCAACACTCAAATTTGACTTAGAATTCATGTGGAATTTGCACTTGCCACTGTACCAACTGGAAAACCTTCTCAAGCTAATATTTGTATTTTCTACCTATTTGTTTTCTATCTGATGCTGAGCAAATGAGGCCTTCTGCATGCTGGGACATGGCTCCGGGCTCTGTGCATACTCCAGGTGGTCAAAAAAATGCCAACTGTTGCCGTGGGCCAGTGGTTTTCAAAGTGTAGTCCCAGGACCTGCAGCATGAGCATCACCTGGGGACTTGTTAGGACGGCAAAGTCTCAAGCCACTTGGGAACCATCAAGTCCACTGGTTAACTCTGGGGGTGGGGCCCAGCTTCTGTTTTAACAACAGATGGCTCTAGGCTTGCTCATGTTGGAGGAATGCTGAATTAAGCTAAGAGCTGGTCTCCACTTGTGTGCCAAGTAAGGCCTTTGCTTCCCCAATAAGAACAGGGCCAGCAGAAGTTTGAAATCTGTCAGTGTTCCATGGTCCACATGTGTGCATACAACGTTTCATAAGAACAGAGCATGCTATGAATAGTCACGTCTGCAAATTCATGCCTAAAAAAATCTCTGCAATGCAACTTCACCCCTCTTGCCTATTTTACTGCTGGCATTCCTCATACGAAAATTTGCCAGAACACTAAAGTTTACCCCTTCTAGGTCCATTTTTTTTTTTTTGCAGTACGCGGGCCTCTCACTGTTGTGGCCTCTCCCGTGGCGGAGCACAGGCTCCGGACGCGCAGGCTCAGCGGCCATGGCTCACAGGCCCAGCCGCTCTGCGGCATGTGGGATCTTCCCGGACCGGGGCACGAACCCGCGTCCCCTGCATCGGCAGGCGGACCCTCAACCACCGCACCACCAGGGAAGCCCTAGGTCCATTTTTTTAAACCTAACTTTTCCTGCTTTAAGTGGACTACGTTGGCAAAGAGGACTATGGGGCCAACTGAAGTAGGAGGCGATGTTTGCACAAAAGCCCCAGGTTCCCCGCCACTCCGAGTCCACGTGCTTTTGCTTTTCTAGATTTTTCTGGCTGCTCCTACCTTCAGCGGTTACCACTCGTTGCTTCCTCAGTGTGGGTTCCTCAAATAGCTCCAGCCTCCCTTCTCATCTGGTTGAGAAGACAGATAACCCTGTTCGGTCAAACTACGTGTAGACCAGGAGGAACGAGGCCTGAGGGCGGCTCCAATGGGTCAAATCCTGGGCCTGGCAGGCCAGCCTGCTCTTTCACCAACCACGGCCCCTTCACATGCCGCAGCCTGCACGGTCAGGTGCGACGGCTTCTAGGGTGTCGAACATTTGGTTTTAACTGAATTCTTCCAGGCTGGGAAAAATATGCCAGTTTTCCAATCAAGGTGCATGTAGGGAAGTCAGGTTACCTGGTCCTGGAGCTTCTGGAACATCAGTGGGTGCGGTTCCTCCAGTATCGTCTCATTGAGCCGGGACTGGCCCTCAACGTTGACTTGTGAAGAGGCCTTGCTGGACAGAAAGGTCATGTAGATCTCCTTCGCCTTTTCCTGCATCTGGGGGAGACACGGAGAGCCTGTCTGTTATCGGCGAGCACAGCCCTTCCCGGCCTGAGCCCAGAAGGATCGCTGCTGTAAGAGCCCTGGGGGATCTGGCTGTGGCTCCAGAGCTGAGCTGGATGGGAGGTCGGGGGGCGGGGGGCTCACGGTCAGCCTGGCCCCTTCCCCTCCCCTTCCATGCATCTGTAGGCCACACCTCCCGTCTCAAAACCACTATCCATTCCGAAATGATGTCGGAAAGAATCCCAGCCCAGAGTGAGGGATATTCGGTAGCATCCACAGCCATCCCGTGACTGCTCCAAATCAAGGCCTCATGGGAACATTATTCAGCAGAAGAAAGGAATAAAGCACTGACACATTCTACAACACGGGTGAACCCCGAAAGCATTACGCTCAGTGAAGGAAGCCACACACGAAAGGCCACACGTTACATGATTCTATTTCTGTGAAATATTCAGAAGAGGCAACTCCACAGAGACAGAGACATGAGTGGTCGGCTGGGGGAGGGGGAAACGGGGAGTGGCTGCTTAATGGGTAAGGGGTCTCTGTTTGGGGTGATGAAAAAGCTCTGGAACTGGATAGTGGTGATAGATGTATAACACTGTGAGTGTATATAATGCCACTGAACTGTACACTTTAAAATGGTAAACATGAGAGCCCTAAAACATGGTCAGCGTGGTAAGATGTATGTCGTGTCTATCTTACCACAATACAAAAACATCAAGTTAAACCATGAACACATATCCCAACCAGTGATCAAGCCCCTACTATGTGCCAGACACGTTAGGTGTTTTACAACTATGGTCCCATTTCCTTAATCCCTTGGGCGCCCATGAAGTGCCACTTTTCCTGTTAGTGCCACATCCCTGATGAGGACACAGAGGCAGGAGAAGTGACGTGGCTTATCCAGGGAGCCTACAGGGAGACATGGGACCATCTGACTCCAAAGCCTGGCATTTCTCCTCAGTTCCACGCCTGCGCAACATATTATCCTCCCAGCAGGCGATGGACAGTCAGCCTTCCAGGGCTGGGGGTTGTTTTCAGGGAAGGAGGTGTGAGAATTAGCAAGAGAGAGAACACTTGCTGCCTGCCCAAGTGCCATCGGGCCGGAAGGCATCAACCCTACGGAAGCACTGCCCTGGGAGGGCTTGTCAGTGGAGTTCGAAAAGGCGTGCGCATCTGCACTTAGGTTGCACCAAAACCCAGCAGTGGCTGGTACAGGAATGCCCTCACGGCGGGTGCTCTTAAACACAGCAGGCCTCTGTGCTGGGGTCCTGCAGGGCGTCCCCTGAGGATTCTATGTTCTCTGACTTCCTGTGCTCGCACCTCACAGGTGGCAAATATGGGGCTTTTCTCCAAACATTAGAGCCTCAGTATTAGCTCACCCTACAGAGGAAGCCAGACAACATATGCCTCTGACATGGAGCCACGGAGCTATGATTTGCAGGGGCATGCAAGGAGGCTTTTCGGGGTCTGCCTAGAAACTGCCATTCTCTCCAGAGAGCCCACTTGGGGCCTCACACATGCTGCAGAGCTTGGCTTAGGAAGCCCCAGGCTCTGAAACCCTTTGGCCTCGTGGAAACCACCAGAAGGCTTCAATAGCAGGTGCTTGAAAGAAGGCAAAAAGCGGTCCTTTAACTTCTTTAGGTACCGGGACTAGGTGACAAACGACCCCACGAGATGGAGGCCTTACCACCTACCATCCCCCCAGAAAGAAAGCCTTGACAAGACGTGCAGGAAGACCGTCCAGGTCGGGGCCTTAACATGGCTACTCCAGGGGACAGGCCTGGAGACCAGATGGGGCAGTACTTTGGGGCCACCCACCTCTTGAAGACCCACTCCCTCCAGGAAGCCATGAGCTTCCCTCCCACCACCCCCATCTGTCAGGAAGGAACGTTTTTGGAAAACCACTTCCTGTTTTAACAATACTTCATGAAAGTAGACTTTCAGCCAGTCAGATTAGCAAACTCCACGTGAGGCCCTGGAAGGAGAAATCACTTTAGGCCTCCCCTCCTTCTTCCCTCCCCCCTGAACACACACACACACACACACACACACACACACACACACACACACACACACACA